>NC_060140.1:43308683-43432882 GCF_021461385.2 Schistocerca piceifrons | reverse complement strand
TCCGATGCACTATTCCCTCTTTACTGCATCCTTCGCTCCCTCACATTGACGAATTAACACGGAAATTGCGCCGCTATGAAATACTATGCGTCCTATGACTTCTCCTTCTAAATCGAGTAACGTTACTATGGAGACGACAGGATTTTCTTTTGGGAGGCGTGTATCTCCTTTACGATGCACTATTCCTTCTTTACTGCATCCCTCGCTCCCTCGCTTTGTCGAATTAAAACTGAAATTGCATCGCTATGAAATCCTATGGGTTTAATTTCTTCTCCTTCTAAACCGAGTAACGTTTCTATTGAAAATTCAGGATTTTCTTTTGGGAGGCGAGTGTCTCCCTTCCGATGCACTATTCCCTCTTTACTGCATCCTTCGCTCCCTCACATTGACGAATTAACACGGAAATTGCGCCGCTATGAAATACTATGCGTTCTATGACTTCTCCTTCTAAATCGAGTAACGCATCTATGGAAACGACAGGATTTTCTTTTGGGAGGCGTGTAGCTCCTTTACGATGCACTATTCCTTCTTTACTGCATCCCTCGCTCCCTCGCTTTGTCGAAATAAAACTGAAATTGCATCGCTATGAAATACTGTGGGTTTTATGTCTTCTCCTTCTAAACCGAGTAACGTTTCTATGGAAAATACAGGATTTTCTTTTGGGAGGTGAGTGTCTCCCTTCCGATGCACTACACCTTCTTTACTGCATCCCTCGCTCCCTCACATTGACGAATTAACACGGAAATAGCGCCGCTATGAAATACTATGCGTCCTATGACTTCTCCTTCTAAATCGAGTAACGTTTCTATGGAAACGACAGGATTTTCTTTTGGGAGGCGTGTATCTCCTTTACGATGCACTATTCCTTCTTTACTGCATCCCTCGCCCCCTCGCTTTGTCGAAATGAAACTGAAATTGCATCGCTATGAAATACTGTGGGTTTTATGTCTTCTCCTTCTAAACCGAGTAACGTTTCTATGGAAAATACAGGATTTTCTTTTGGGAGGTGAGTGTCTCCCTTCCGATGCACTATTCCTTCTTTACTGCATCCCTCGCTCCCTCACATTGACGAATTAACACGGAAATTGCGCCGCTATGAAATACTATGCGTTCTATGACTTCTCCTTCTAAATCGAGTAACGTTTCTATGGAAACGACAGGATTTTCTTTTGGGAGGTGAGTATCTCCTATGCGATAAACTATTCCTTCTTTACCGCATCCCTCGCTCCCTCGCTTTGTCGAATTAAAACTGAAATTGCATCGATATGAAATACTATGGGTTTTATGTCTTCTCCTTCTAAACCGAGTAACGTGTCTATGGAAAATACAGGATTTTCTTTTGGGAGGCGAGTGTCTCCCTTCCGATGCACTATTCCCTCTTTACTGCATCCTTCGCTCCCTCACATGGAGGAATTAACACGGAAATTGCGCCGCTATGAAATACTACGCGTCCTATGACTTCTTCTTCTAAATCGAGTAACGTTTCTATGGAAACGACAGGATTTTCTTTTGGGAGGCGTGTATCTCCTTTACGATGCACTATTCCTTCTTTACTGCATCCCTCGCTCCCTCGCTTTGTCGAAATAAAACTGAAATTGCATCGCTATGAAATACTGTGGGTTTTATGTCTTCTCCTTCTAAACCGAGTAACGTTTCTATGGAAAATACAGGATTTTCTTTTGGGAGGTGAGTGTCTCCCTTCCGATGCACTATTCCTTCTTTACTGCATCCCTCGGTCCCTCACATTGACGAATTAACACGGAAATAGCGCCGCTATGAAATACTATGCGTCCTATGACTTCTCCTTCTAAATCGAGTAACGTTACTATGGAGACGACAGGATTTTCTTTTGGGAGGCGTGTATCTCCTTTACGATGCACTATTCCTTCTTTACTGCATCCCTCGCTCCCTCGCTTTGTCGAATTAAAACTGAAATTGCATCCCTATGAAATACTATGGGTTTTATGTCTTCTCCTTCTAAACCGAGTAACGTTTCTATGGAAAATACAGGATTTTCTTTTGGGAGGCGAGTGTCTCCCTTCCCATGCACTATTCCCTCTTTACTGCATCCTTCGCTCCCTCACATTGACGAATTAACACGGAAATTGCGCCGCTATGAAATATTATGCGTTCTATGACTTCTCCTTCTAAATCGAGTAACGTTTCTATGGAAACGACAGGATTTTCTTTTGGGAGGCGAGTATTTCCTATGCGATGCACTATTCCTTCTCTACGGCATCCCTCGCTCCCTCGCTTTGTCGAATTAAAACTGAAATTGCATCGCTATGAAATCCTATGGGTTTAATTTCTTCTCCTTCTAAACCGAGTAACGTTTCTAATGAAAATTCAGGATTTTCTTTTGGGAGGCGAGTGTCTCCCTTCCGATGCACTATTCCTTCTTTACTGCATCCTTCGCTCCCTCACATTGACGAATTAACACGGAAATTGCGCCGCTATGAAATATTATGCGTTCTATGACTTCTCCTTCTAAATCGAGTAACGTTTCTATGGAAACGACAGGATTTTCTTTTGGGAGGCGAGTATCTCCTATGCGATGCACTATTCCTTCTTTACTGCATCCCTCGCTCCCTCGCTTTGTCGAATTAAAACTGAAATTGCATGGGTATGAAATACTATGGGTTTTATGTCTTCTCCTTCTAAACCGAGTAACGTTTCTACGGAAAATACAGGATTTTCTTTTGGGAGGCGAGTGTCTCCCTTCCGATGTACTATTCCTTCTATACTGCATCCCTCGCTCCGTCACATTGACGAATTAACACGGAAATTGCGCCGCTATGAAATACTATGCGTTCTATGACTTCTCCTTCTAAATCGAGTAACGTTTCTATGGAAACGACAGGATTTTCTTTTGGGAGGCGTGTATCTCCTTTACGATGCACTATTCCTTCTTTACTGCATCCCTCGCTCCCTCGCTTTGTCGAAATAAAACTGAAATTGCATCGCTATGAAATACTGTGGGTTTTATGTCTTCTCCTTCTAAACCGAGTAACGTTTCTATGGAAAATACAGGATTTTCTTTTGGGAGGTGAGTGTCTCCCTTCCGATGCACTATTCCTTCTTTACTGCATCCCTCGCTCCCTCACATTGACGAATTAACACGGAAATAGCGCCGCTATGAAATACTATGCGTCCTATGACTTCTCCTTCTAAATCGAGTAACGTTTCTATGGAAACGACAGGATTTTCTTTTGGGAGGCGTGTATCTCCTTTACGATGCACTATTCCTTCTTTACTGCATCTCTCGCTCCCTCGCTTTGTCGAAATAAAACTGAAATTGCATCGCTATGAAATACTGTGGGATTTATGTCTTCTCCTTCTAAACCGAGTAACGTTTCTATGGAAAATACAGGATTTTCTTTTGGGAGGTGAGTGTCTCCCTTCCGATGCACTATTCCTTCTTTACTGCATCCGTCGCTCCCTCACATTGACGAATTAACACGGAAATAGCGCCGCTATGAAATACTATGCGTCCTATGACTTCTCCTTCTAAATCGAGTAACGTTTCTATGGAAACAACAGGATTTTCTTTTGGGAGGCGTGTATCTCCTTTACGATGCACTATTCCTTCTTTACTGCATCCCTCGCACCCTCACATTGACGAATTAACACGGAAATTGCGCCGCTATGAAATACTATGCGTCCTATGACTTCTCCTTCTAAATCGAGTAACGTTTCTATGGAAACGGCAGGATTTTCTTTTGGGAGGCGTGTATCTCCTTTACGATGCACTATTCCTTCTTTACTGCATCCCTCGCTCCCTCGCTTTGTCGAAATAAAACTGAAATTGCATCGCTATGAAATACTGTGGGTTTTATGTCTTCTCCTTCTAAACCGAGTAACGTTTCTATGGAAAATACAGGATTTTCTTTTGGGAGGTGAGTGTCTCCCTTCCGATGCACTATTCCTTCTGTACTGCATCCCTCGCTCCCTCACATTGACGAATTAACACGGAAATTGCGCCGCTATGTAATACTATGCGTTCTATGACTTCTCCTTCTAAATCGAGTAACGTTTCTATGGAAACGACAGGATTTTCTTTTGGGAGGCGTGTATCTCCTTTACGATGCACTATTCCTTCTTTACTGCATCCCTCGCTCCCTCGCTTTGTCGAATTAAAACTGAAATTGCATCGCTATGAAATACTATGGGTTTTATGTCTTCTCCTTCTAAGCCGAGTAACGTTTCTATGGAAAATACAGGATTTTCTTTTGGGAGGCGAGTGTCTCCCTTCCGATGCACTATTCCTTCTTTACTGCATCCCTCGCTCCCTCACATTGACGAATTAACACGGAAATAGCGCCGCTATGAAATACTATGCGTCCTATGACTTCTCCTTCTAAATCGAGTAACGTTTCTATGGAAACGACAGGATTTTCTTTTGGGAGGCGTGTATCTCCTTTACGATGCACTATTCCTTCTTTACTGCATCCCTCGCTCCCTCGCTTTGTCGAATTAAAACTGAAATTGCATCGCTATAAAATACTGTGGGTTTTATGTCTTCTCCTTCTAAACCGAGTAACGTTTCTATGGAAAATACAGGATTTTCTTTTGGGAGGTGAGTGTCTCCCTTCCGATGCACTATTCCTTCTTTACTGCATCCCTCGCACCCTCACATTGACGAATTAACACGGAAATAGCGCCGCTATGAAATACTATGCGTCCTATGACTTCTCCTTCTATAGCGAGTAACGTTTCTATGGAAACGACAGGATTTTCTTTTGGGAGGCGTGTAGCTCCTTTACGATGCACTATTCCTTCTTTACTGCATCCCTCGCTCCCTCGCTTTGTCGAAATAAAACTGAAATTGCATCGCTATGAAATACTGTGGGTTTTATGTCTTCTCCTTCTAAACCGAGTAACGTTTCTATGGAAAATACAGGATTTTCTTTTGGGAGGTGAGTGTCTCCCTTCCGGTGCACTATTCCTTCTTTACTGCATCCCTCGCTCTCTCACATTGACGAATTAACACGGAAATAGCGCCGCTATGAAATACTATGCGTCCTATGACTTCTCCTTCTAAATCGAGTAACGTTTCTATGGAAACGACAGGATTTTCTTTTGGGAGGCGTGTATCTCCTTTACGATGCACTATTCCTTCTTTACTGCATCCCTCGCTCCCTCGCTTTGTCGAAATAAAACTGATATTGCATCGCTATGAAATACTGTGGGTTTTATGTCTTCTCCTTCTAAACCGAGTAACGTTTCTATGGAAAATACAGGATTTTCTTTTGGGAGGTGAGTGTCTCCCTTCCGATGCACTATTCCTTCTTTACTGCATCCCTCGCTCCCTCACATTGACGAATTAACACGGAAATAGCGCCGCTATGAAATACTATGCGTCCTATGACTTCTCCTTCTAAATCGAGTAACGTTTCTATGGAAACGACAGGATTTTCTTTTGGGAGGCGTGTATCTCCTTTACGATGCACTATTCCTTCTTTACTGCATCCCTCGCTCCCTCGCTTTGTCGAAATAAAACTGAAATTGCATCGCTATGAAATACTGTGGGTTTTATGTCTTCTCCTTCTAAACCGAGTAACGTTTCTATGGAAAATACAGGATTTTCTTTTGGGAGGTGAGTGTCTCCCTTCCGATGCACTATTCCTTCTTTACTGCATCCCTCGCTCCCTCACATTGACGAATTAACACGGAAATTGCGCCGCTATGAAATACTATGCGTTCTATGACTTCTCCTTCTAAATCGAGTAACGTTTCTATGGAAACGACAGGATTTTCTTTTGGGAGGCGTGTAGCTCCTTTACGATGCACTATTCCTTCTTTACTGCATCCCTCGCTCCCTCGCTTTGTCGAAATAAAACTGAAATTGCATCGCTATGAAATACTGTGGGTTTTATGTCTTCTCCTTCTAAACCGAGTAACGTTTCTATGGAAAATACAGGATTTTCTTTTGGGAGGTGAGTGTCTCCCTTCCGATGCACTATTCCTTCTTTACTGCATCCCTCGCTCCCTCACATTGACGAATTAACACGGAAATAGCGCCGCTATGAAATACTATGCGTCCTATGACTTCTCCTTCTAAATCGAGTAACGTTTCTATGGAAACGACAGGATTTTCTTTTGGGAGGCGTGTATCTCCTTTACGATGCACTATTCCTTCTTTACTGCATCCCTCGCTCCCTCGCTTTGTCGAAATAAAACTGAAATTGCATCGCTATGAAATACTGTGGGTTTTATGTCTTCTCCTTCTAAACCGAGTAACGTTTCTATGGAAAATACAGGATTTTCTTTTGGGAGGTGAGTGTCTCCCTTCCGATGCACTATTCCTTCTTTACTGCATCCCTCGCTCCCTCACATTGACGAATTAACACGGAAATTGCGCCGCTATGAAATACTATGCGCCCTATGACTTCTCCTTCTAAATCGAGTAACGATTCTATGGAAACGACAGGATTTTCTTTTGGGAGGCGAGTATCTCCTATGCGATGCACTATTCCTTCTTTACGGCATCCCTCGCTCCCTCGCTTTGTCGAATTAAAACTGAAATTGCATCGCTATGAAATCCTATGGGTTTAATTTCTTCTCCTTCTAAACCGAGTAACGTTTCTATTGAAAATTCAGGATTTTCTTTTGGGAGGCGAGTGTCTCCGTTCCGATGCACTATTCCCTCTTTACTGCATCCTTCGCTCCCTCACATTGACGAATTAACACGGAAATTGCGCCGCTATGAAATATTATGCGTTCTATGACTTCTCCTTCTAAATCGAGTAACGTTTCTATGGAAACGACAGGATTTTCTTTTGGGAGGCGAGTATCTCCTATGCGATGCACTATTCCGTCTTTACTGCATCCCTCGCTCCCTCGCTTTGTCGAATTAAAACTGAAATTGCATGGGTATGAAATGCTATGGGTTTTATGTCTTCTCCTTCTAAACCGAGTAACGTTTCTACGGAAAATACAGGATTTTCTTTTGGGAGGCGAGTGTCTCCCTTCCGATGTACTATTCCTTCTATACTGCATCCCTCGCTCCGTCACATTGACGAATTAACACGGAAATTGCGCCGCTATGAAATACTATGCGTTCTATGACTTCTCCTTCTAAATCGAGTAACGTTTCTATGGAAACGACAGGATTTTCTTTTGGGAGGCGAGTATCTCCTATGCGATGCACTATTCCTTCTTTACTGCATCCCTCGCTCGCTCGCTTTGTCGAATTAAAACTGAAATTGCATCGCTATGAAATACTGTGGGATTTATGTCTTCTCCTTCTAAACCGAGTAACGTTTCTATGGAAAATACAGGATTTTCTTTTGGGAGGTGAGTGTCTCCTTTCCGATGCACTATTCCTTCTTTACTGCATCCTTCGCTCCCTCACATTGACGAATTAACACGGAAATAGTGCCGCTATGAAATACTATGCGTCCTATGACTTCTCCTTCTAAATCGAGTAACGTTTCTATGGAAACGACAGGATTTTCTTTTGGGAGGTGAGTATCTCCTATGCGATAAACTATTCCTTCTTTACTGCATCCCTCGCTCCCTCGCTTTGTCGAATTAAAACTGAAATTGCATCTCTATGAAATACTGTGGGTTTTATGTCTTCTCCTTCTAAACCGAGTAACGTTTCTATGGAAAATACAGGATTTTCTTTTGGGAGGCGAGTGTCTCCCTTCCGATGCACTATTCCCTCTTTACTGCATCCTTCGCTCCCTCACATGGACGAATTAACACGGAAATTGCGCCGCTATGAAATACTACGCGTCCTATGACTTCTCCTTCTAAATCGAGTAACGTTTCTATGGAAACGACAGGATTTTCTTTTGGGAGGCGTGTATCTCCTTTACGATGCACTATTTCTTCTTTACTGCATCCCTCGCTCCCTCGCTTTGTCGAAATAAAACTGAAATTGCATCGCTATGAAATACTGTGGGTTTTATGTCTTCTCCTTCTAAACCGAGTAACGTTTCTATGGAAAATACAGGATTTTCTTTTGGGAGGTGAGTGTCTCCCTTCCGATGCACTATTCCTTCTTTACTGCATCCCTCGCTCCCTCACATTGACGAATTAACACGGAAATAGTGCCGCTATGAAATACTATGCGTCCTATGACTTCTCCTTCTAAATCGAGTAACGTTTCTATGGAAACGACAGGATTTTCTTTTGGGAGGTGAGTATCTCCTATGCGATAAACTATTCCTTCTTTACTGCATCCCTCGCTCCCTCGCTTTGTCGAATTAAAACTGAAATTGCATCGCTATGAAATACTATGGGTTTTATGTCTTCTCCTTCTAAACCGAGTAACGTTTCTGTGGAAAATACAGGGTTTTCTTTTGGGAGGTGAGGGTCTCCCTTCCGATGCACTATTCCTTCTTTACTGCATATCTCGCTCCCTCACATTGACGAATTAACACGGAAATAGCGCCGCTATGAAATACTATGCGTCCTATGACTTCTCCTTCTAAATCGAGTAACGTTTCTATGGAAACGACAGGATTTTCTTTTCGGAGGCGTGTATCTCCTTTACGATCCACTTTTCCTTCTTTACTGCATCCCTCGCTCCGTCACATTGACGAATTATCACTGAAATAGCGCCGCTATGAAATACTATGCGTCCTATGACTTCTCCTTCTAAATCGAGTAACGTTTCTATGGAAACAACAGGATTTTCTTTTGGGAGGCGTGTATCTCCTTTACGATGCACTATTCCTTCTTTACTGCATCCCTCGCTCCCTCGCTTTGTCGAAATAAAACTGAAATTGCATCGCTATGAAATACTGTGGGTTTTATGTCTTCTCCTTCTAAACCGAGTAACGTTTCTGTGGAAAATACAGGATTTTCTTTTGGGAGGTGAGGGTCTCCCTTCCGATGCACTATTCCTTCTTTACTGCATCCCTCGCTCCCTCACATTGACGAATTAACACGGAAATAGCGCAGCTATGAAATACTATGCGTCCTATGACTTCTCCTTCTAAATCGAGTAACGTGTCTATGGAAACGACAGGATTTTCTTTTGGGAGGCGTGTATCTCCTTTACGATGCACTATTCCTTCTTTACTGCATCCCTCGCTCCCTCGCTTTGTCGAAATAAAACTGAAATTGCATCGCTATGAAATACTGTGGGTTTTATGTCTTCTCCTTCTAAACCGAGTAACGTTTCTATGGAAAATACAGGATTTTCTTTTGGGAGGTGAGTGTCTCCCTTCCGATGCACTATTCCTTCTTTACTGCATCCCTCGCTCCCTCACATTGACGAATTAACACGGAAATTGCGCCGCTATGAAATACTATGCGCCCTATGACTTCTCCTTCTAAATCGAGTAACGATTCTATGGAAACGACAGGATTTTCTTTTGGGAGGCGAGTATCTCCTATGCGATGCACTATTCCTTCTTTACGGCATCCCTCGCTCCCTCGCTTTGTCGAATTAAAACTGAAATTGCATCGCTATGAAATCCTATGGGTTTAATTTCTTCTCCTTCTAAACCGAGTAACGTTTCTATTGAAAATTCAGGATTTTCTTTTGGGAGGCGAGTGTCTCCGTTCCGATGCACTATTCCCTCTTTACTGCATCCTTCGCTCCCTCACATTGACGAATTAACACGGAAATTGCGCCGCTATGAAATATTATGCGTTCTATGACTTCTCCTTCTAAATCGAGTAACGTTTCTATGGAAACGACAGGATTTTCTTTTGGGAGGCGAGTATCTCCTATGCGATGCACTATTCCGTCTTTACTGCATCCCTCGCTCCCTCGCTTTGTCGAATTAAAACTGAAATTGCATGGGTATGAAATGCTATGGGTTTTATGTCTTCTCCTTCTAAACCGAGTAACGTTTCTACGGAAAATACAGGATTTTCTTTTGGGAGGCGAGTGTCTCCCTTCCGATGTACTATTCCTTCTATACTGCATCCCTCGCTCCGTCACATTGACGAATTAACACGGAAATTGCGCCGCTATGAAATACTATGCGTTCTATGACTTCTCCTTCTAAATCGAGTAACGTTTCTATGGAAACGACAGGATTTTCTTTTGGGAGGCGAGTATCTCCTATGCGATGCACTATTCCTTCTTTACTGCATCCCTCGCTCGCTCGCTTTGTCGAATTAAAACTGAAATTGCATCGCTATGAAATACTGTGGGATTTATGTCTTCTCCTTCTAAACCGAGTAACGTTTCTATGGAAAATACAGGATTTTCTTTTGGGAGGTGAGTGTCTCCTTTCCGATGCACTATTCCTTCTTTACTGCATCCTTCGCTCCCTCACATTGACGAATTAACACGGAAATAGTGCCGCTATGAAATACTATGCGTCCTATGACTTCTCCTTCTAAATCGAGTAACGTTTCTATGGAAACGACAGGATTTTCTTTTGGGAGGTGAGTATCTCCTATGCGATAAACTATTCCTTCTTTACTGCATCCCTCGCTCCCTCGCTTTGTCGAATTAAAACTGAAATTGCATCTCTATGAAATACTGTGGGTTTTATGTCTTCTCCTTCTAAACCGAGTAACGTTTCTATGGAAAATACAGGATTTTCTTTTGGGAGGCGAGTGTCTCCCTTCCGATGCACTATTCCCTCTTTACTGCATCCTTCGCTCCCTCACATGGACGAATTAACACGGAAATTGCGCCGCTATGAAATACTACGCGTCCTATGACTTCTCCTTCTAAATCGAGTAACGTTTCTATGGAAACGACAGGATTTTCTTTTGGGAGGCGTGTATCTCCTTTACGATGCACTATTTCTTCTTTACTGCATCCCTCGCTCCCTCGCTTTGTCGAAATAAAACTGAAATTGCATCGCTATGAAATACTGTGGGTTTTATGTCTTCTCCTTCTAAACCGAGTAACGTTTCTATGGAAAATACAGGATTTTCTTTTGGGAGGTGAGTGTCTCCCTTCCGATGCACTATTCCTTCTTTACTGCATCCCTCGCTCCCTCACATTGACGAATTAACACGGAAATAGTGCCGCTATGAAATACTATGCGTCCTATGACTTCTCCTTCTAAATCGAGTAACGTTTCTATGGAAACGACAGGATTTTCTTTTGGGAGGTGAGTATCTCCTATGCGATAAACTATTCCTTCTTTACTGCATCCCTCGCTCCCTCGCTTTGTCGAATTAAAACTGAAATTGCATCGCTATGAAATACTATGGGTTTTATGTCTTCTCCTTCTAAACCGAGTAACGTTTCTGTGGAAAATACAGGGTTTTCTTTTGGGAGGTGAGGGTCTCCCTTCCGATGCACTATTCCTTCTTTACTGCATATCTCGCTCCCTCACATTGACGAATTAACACGGAAATAGCGCCGCTATGAAATACTATGCGTCCTATGACTTCTCCTTCTAAATCGAGTAACGTTTCTATGGAAACGACAGGATTTTCTTTTCGGAGGCGTGTATCTCCTTTACGATCCACTTTTCCTTCTTTACTGCATCCCTCGCTCCGTCACATTGACGAATTATCACTGAAATAGCGCCGCTATGAAATACTATGCGTCCTATGACTTCTCCTTCTAAATCGAGTAACGTTTCTATGGAAACAACAGGATTTTCTTTTGGGAGGCGTGTATCTCCTTTACGATGCACTATTCCTTCTTTACTGCATCCCTCGCTCCCTCGCTTTGTCGAAATAAAACTGAAATTGCATCGCTATGAAATACTGTGGGTTTTATGTCTTCTCCTTCTAAACCGAGTAACGTTTCTGTGGAAAATACAGGATTTTCTTTTGGGAGGTGAGGGTCTCCC
Organism: Schistocerca piceifrons; assembly: GCF_021461385.2. Taxonomy (NCBI): domain Eukaryota; kingdom Metazoa; phylum Arthropoda; class Insecta; order Orthoptera; family Acrididae; genus Schistocerca; species Schistocerca piceifrons. The sequence goes on along the minus strand of NC_060140.1, from coordinate 43,421,153 downwards.
TTCCGATGCACTATTCCTTCTTTACTGCATCCCTCGCTCCCTCACATTGACGAATTAACACGGAAATAGCGCAGCTATGAAATACTATGCGTCCTATGACTTCTCCTTCTAAATCGAGTAACGTGTCTATGGAAACGACAGGATTTTCTTTTGGGAGGCGTGTATCTCCTTTACGATGCACTATTCCTTCTTTACTGCATCCCTCGCTCCCTCGCTTTGTCGAAATAAAACTGAAATTGCATCGCTATGAAATACTGTGGGTTTTATGGCATCTCCTTCTAAACCGAGTAACGTTTCTATGGAAAATACAGGATTTTCTTTTGGGAGGTGAGGGTCTCCCTTCCGATGCACTATTCCTTCTTTACTGCATCCCTCGCTCCCTCACATTGACGAATTAACACGGAAAATGCGCCGCTATGAAATACTATGCGTCCTATGACTTCTCCTTCTAACTCGAGTAACATTTCTATGGAAACGACGGGATTTTCTTTTGGGAGGCGTGTATCTCCTTTACGATGCACTATTCCTTCTTTACTGCATCCCTCGCTCCCTCGCTTTGTCGAAATAAAACTGAAATTGCATCGCTATGAAATACTGTGGGTTTTATGTCTTCTCCTTCTAAACCGAGTAACGTTTCTATGGAAAATACAGGATTTTCTTTTGGGAGGTGAGTGTCTCCCTTCCGATGCACTATTCCTTCTTTACTGCATCCCTCGCTCCCTCACATTGACGAATTAACACGGAAATAGCGCCGCTATGAAATACTATGCGTCCTATGACTTCTCCTTCTAAATCGAGTAACGTTTCTGTGGAAACGACAGGATTCTCTTTTGGGAGGCGTGTATCTCCTTTACGATGCACTATTCCTTCTTTACTGCATCCCTCGCTCCCTCGCTTTGTCGAAATAAAACTGAAATTGCATCGCTATGAATACTGTGGGTTTTATGTCTTCTCCTTCTAAACCGAGTAACGTTTCTATGGAAAATACAGGATTTTCTTTTGGGAGGTGAGTGTCTCCCTTCCGATGCACTATTCCTTCTTTACTGCATCCCTCGCTCCCTCACATTGACGAATTAACACGGAAATAGCGCCGCTATGAAATACTATGCGTCCTATGACTTCTCCTTCTAAATCGAGTAACGTTTCTATGGAAACGACAGGATTTTCTTTTGGGAGGCGTGTGTCTCCTATGCGATAAACTATTCCTTCTTTACTGCATCCCTCGCTCCCTCGCTTTGTCGAATTAAAACTAAAATTGCATGGGTATGAAATGCTATGGGTTTTATGTCTTCTCCTTCTAAACCGAGTAACGTTTCTACGGAAAATACAGGATTTTCTTTTGGGAGGCGAGTGTCTCCCTTCCGATGTACTATTCCTTCTATACTGCATCCCTCGCTCCGTCACATTGACGAATTAACAGGGAAATTGCGCCGCTATGAAATACTATGCGTTCTATGACTTCTCCTTCTAAATCGAGTAACGTTTCTATGGAAACGACAGGATTTTCTTTTGGGAGGCGAGTATCTCCTATGCGATGCACTATTCCTTCTTTACTGCATCCCTCGCTCGCTCGCTTTGTCGAATTAAAACTGAAATTGCATCGCTATGAAATACTGTGGGTTTTATGTCTTCTCCTTCTAAACCGAGTAACGTTTCTATGGAAAATACAGGATTTTCTTTTGGGAGGTGAGTGTCTCCCTTCCGATGCACTATTCCTTCTTTACTGCATCCTTCGCTCCCTCACATTGACGAATTAACACGGAAATAGTGCCGCTATGAAATACTATGCGTCCTATGACTTCTCCTTCTAAATCGAGTAACGTTTCTATGGAAACGACAGGATTTTCTTTTGGGAGGTGAGTATCTCCTATGCGATAAACTATTCCTTCTTTACTGCATCCCTCGCTCCCTCGCTTTGTCGAATTAAAACTGAAATTGCATCTCTATGAAACACTGTGGGTTTTATGTCTTCTCCTTCTAAACCGAGTAACGTTTCTATGGAAAATACAGGATTTTCTTTTGGGAGGCGAGTGTCTCCCTTCCGATGCACTATTCCCTCTTTACTGCATCCTTCGCTCCCTCACATGGACGAATTAACACGGAAATTGCGCCGCTATGAAATACTACGCGTCCTATGACTTCTCCTTCTAAATCGAGTAACGTTTCTATGGAAACGACAGGATTTTCTTTTGGGAGGCGTGTATCTCCTTTACGATGCACTATTCCTTCTTTACTGCATCCCTCGCTCCCTCGCTTTGTCGAAATAAAACTGAAATTGCATCGCTATGAAATACTGTGGGTTTTATGTCTTCTCCTTCTAAACCGAGTAACGTTTCTATGGAAAATACAGGATTTTCTTTTGGGAGGTGAGTGTCTCCCTTCCGATGCACTATTCCTTCTTTACTGCATCCCTCGCTCCCTCACATTGACGAATTAACACGGAAATAGCGCCGCTATGAAATACTATGCGTCCTATGACTTCTCCTTCTAAATCGAGTAACGTTTCTATGGAAACGACAGGATTTTCTTTTGGGAGGTGAGTATCTCCTATGCGATAAACTATTCCTTCTTTACTGCATCCCTCGCTCCCTCGCTTTGTCGAATTAAAACTGAAATTGCATCGCTATGAAATACTATGGGTTTTATGTCTTCTCCTTCTAAACCGAGTAACGTTTCTGTGGAAAATACAGGGTTTTCTTTTGGGAGGTGAGGGTCTCCCTTCCGATGCACTATTCCTTCTTTACTGCATCCCTCGCTCCCTCACATTGACGAATTAACACGGAAATAGCGCCGCTATGAAATACTATGCGTCCTATGACTTCTCCTTCTAAATCGAGTAACGTTTCTATGGAAACGACAGGATTTTCTTTTCGGAGGCGTGTATCTCCTTTACGATCCACTTTTCCTTCTTTACTGCATCCCTCGCTCCGTCACATTGACGAATTATCACTGAAATAGCGCCGCTATGAAATACTATGCGTCCTATGACTTCTCCTTCTAAATCGAGTAACGTTTCTATGGAAACAACAGGATTTTCTTTTGGGAGGCGTGTATCTCCTTTACGATGCACTATTCCTTCTTTACTGCATCCCTCGCTCCCTCGCTTTGTCGAAATAAAACTGAAATTGCATCGCTATGAAATACTGTGGGTTTTATGTCTTCTCCTTCTAAACCGAGTAACGTTTCTATGGAAAATACAGGATTTTCTTTTGGGAGGTGAGGGTCTCCCTTCCGATGCACTATTCCTTCTTTACTGCATCCCTCGCTCCCTCACATTGACGAATTAACACGGAAATAGCGCCGCTATGAAATACTATGCGTCCTATGACTTCTCCTTCTAAATCGAGTAACGTTTCTATGGAAACGACAGGATTTTCTTTTGGGAGGCGTGTATCTCCTTTACGATGCACTATTCCTTCTTTACTGCATCCCTCGCTCCCTCGCTTTGTCGAAATAAAACTGAAATTGCATCGCTATGAAATACTGTGGGTTTTATGTCTTCTCCTTCTAAACCGAGTAACGTTTCTGTGGAAAATACAGGATTTTCTTTTGGGAGGTGAGGGTCTCCCTTCCGATGCACTATTCCTTCTTTACTGCATCCCTCGCTCCCTCACATTGACGAATTAACACGGAAATAGCGCAGCTATGAAATACTATGCGTCCTATGACTTCTCCTTCTAAATCGAGTAACGTGTCTATGGAAACGACAGGATTTTCTTTTGGGAGGCGTGTATCTCCTTTACGATGCACTATTCCTTCTTTACTGCATCCCTCGCTCCCTCGCTTTGTCGAAATAAAACTGAAATTGCATCGCTATGAAATACTGTGGGTTTTATGTCATCTCCTTCTAAACCGAGTAACGTTTCTATGGAAAATACAGGATTTTCTTTTGGGAGGTGAGGGTCTCCCTTCCGATGCACTATTCCTTCTTTACTGCATCCCTCGCTCCCTCACATTGACGAAATAACACGGAAAATGCGCCGCTATGAAATACTATGCGTCCTATGACTTCTCCCTCTAACTCGAGTAACATTTCTATGGAAACGACGGGATTTTCTTTTGGGAGGCGTGTATCTCCTTTACGATGCACTATTCCTTCTTTACTGCATCCCTCGCTCCCTCGCTTTGTCGAAATAAAACTGAAATTGCATCGCTATGAAATACTGTGGGTTTTATGTCTTCTCCTTCTAAACCGAGTAACGTTTCTATGGAAAATACAGGATTTTCTTTTGGGAGGTGAGTGTCTCCCTTCCGATGCACTATTCCTTCTTTACTGCATCCCTCGCTCCCTCACATTGACGAATTAACACGGAAATAGCGCCGCTATGAAATACTATGCGTCCTATGACTTCTCCTTCTAAATCGAGTAACGTTTCTGTGGAAACGACAGGATTCTCTTTTGGGAGGCGTGTATCTCCTTTACGATGCACTATTCCTTCTTTACTGCATCCCTCGCTCCCTCGCTTTGTCGAAATAAAACTGAAATTGCATCGCTATGAATACTGTGGGTTTTATGTCTTCTCCTTCTAAACCGAGTAACGTTTCTATGGAAAATACAGGATTTTCTTTTGGGAGGTGAGTGTCTCCCTTCCGATGCACTATTCCTTCTTTACTGCATCCCTCGCTCCCTCACATTGACGAATTAACACGGAAATAGCGCCGCTATGAAATACTATGCGTCCCATGACTTCTCCTTCTAAATCGAGTAACGTTTCTATGGAAACGACAGGATTTTCTTTTGGGAGGTGAGTATCTCCTATGCGATAAACTATTCCTTCTTTACTGCATCCCTCGCTCCCTCGCTTTGTCGAATTAAAACTGAAATTGCATCGCTATGAAATACTATGGGTTTTATGTCTTCTCCTTCTAAACCGAGTAACGTTTCTGTGGAAAATACAGGATTTTCTTTTGGGAGGCGAGTGTCTCCCTACCGATGTACTATTCCTTCTATACTGCATCCCTCGCTCCGTCACATTGACGATTTAACACGGAAATTGCGCCGCTATGAAATACTATGCGTTCTATGACTTCTCCTTCTAAATCGAGTAACGTTTCTATGGAAACGACAGGATTTTCTTTTGGGAGGCGAGTATTTCCTATGCGATGCACTATTCCTTCTTTACTGCATCCCTCGCTCCCTCGCTTTGTCGAAATAAAACTGAAATTGCATCGCTATGAAATACTGTGGGTTTTATGTCTTCTCCTTCTAAACCGAGTAACGTTTCTATGGAAAATGCAGGATTTTCTTTTGGGAGGTGAGTGTCTCCCTTCCGATGCACTATTCCATCTTTACTGCATCCCTCGCTCCCTCACATTGACGAATTAACACGGAAATAGCACCGCTATGAAATACTATGCGTCCTATGACTTCTCCTTCTAAATCGAGTAACGTTTCTATGGAAACGACAGGATTTTCTTTTGGGAGGTGAGTATCTCCTATGCGATAAACTATTCCTTCTTTACTGCATCCCTCGCTCCCTCGCTTTGTCGCATTAAAACTGAAATTGCATCGCTATGAAATACTATGGGTTTTATGTCTTCTCATTCTAAACCGAGTAACGTTTCTGTGGAAGATACAGGATTTTCTTTTGGGAGGTGAGGGTCTCCCTTCCGATGCACTATTCCTTCTTTACTGCATGCCTCGCTCCCTCACATTGACGAATTAACACGGAAATAGTGCCGCTATGAAATACTATGCGTTCTATGACTTCTCCTTCTAAATCGAGTAACGTTTCTATGGAAACGACAGGATTTTCTTTTGGGAGGCGTGTATCTCCTTTACGATGCACTATTCCTTCTTTACTGCATCCCTCGCTCCCTCGCTTTGTCGAAATAAAACTGAAATTGCATCGCTATGAAATACTGTGTGTTTTATGTCTTCTCCTTCTAAACCGAGTAACGTTTCTATGGAAAATACAGGATTTTCTTTTGGGACGTGAGTGTCTCCCTTCCGATGCACTATTCCTTCTTTACTGCATCCCTCGCTCCCTCACATTGACGAACTAACACGGAAATAGCGCCGCTATGAAATACTATGCGTCCTACGACTTCTCCTTCTAAATCGAGTAACGTTTCTATGGAAACGACAGGATTTTCTTTTGGGAGGTGAGTATCACCTATGCGATAAACTATTCCTTCTTTACTGCTTCCCTCGCTCCCTCGCTTTGTCGAATTAAAACTGAAATTGCATCGCTATGAAATACTATGGGTTTTCTGTCTTCTCCTTCTAAACCGAGTAACGTTTCTATGGAAAATACAGGATTTTCTTTTGGGTGGCGAGTGTCTCCCTTCCGATGCACTATTCCTATTTTACTGCATCCCTCGCTCCTTCACATTGACGAATTAACACGGAAATTGCGCCGCTATGAAAAACTATGCGTTCTATGACTTCTCCTTCGAAATCGAGTAACGTTTCTATGGAAAATACAGGATTTTCTTTTGGGAGGCGTGTATCTCCTTTACGATGCACTATTCCTTCTTTACTGCATCCCTCGCTCCCTCGCTTTGTCGAATTAAAACTGAAATTGCATCGCTATGAAATACTATGGGTTTTATGTCTTCTCCTTGTAAACCGAGTAACGTTTCTATGGAAAATACAGGATTTTCGTTTGGGAGGTGAGTGTCTCCCTTCCGATGCACTATTTCTTCTATACTGCATCCCTCGCTCCCTCACATTGACGAACTAACACGGAAATAGCGCCGCTATGAAATACTATGCGTCCTATGACTTCTCCTTCTAAATCGAGTAACGTTTCTATGGAAACGACAGGATTTTCTTTTGGGAGGCGAGTATCTCCTATGCGATGAACTATTCCTTCTTTACTGCATCCCTCGCTCCCTCGCTTTGTCGAATTAGAACTGAAATTTCATCGCTATGAAATACTGTGGGTTCTATGACTTCTCCTTCTAAATCGAGTAACGTTTCTATGGAAAATACAGGATTTTCTTTTGGGAGGCGTGTATCTCCTTTACGATGCACTATTCCTTCTTTACTGCATCCCTCGCTCCCTCGCTTTGTCGAATTAAAACAGAAATTGCATCCCTATGAAATACTATGGGTTTTATGTCTTCTCCTTCTAAACCGAGTAACGTTTCTATGGAAAATACAGGATTTTCTTTTGGGAGGTGAGTGTCTCCCTTCCGATGCACTATTCCTTCTTTACTGCATCCCTCGCTCCCTCACATTGACGAACTAACACGGAAATAGCGCCGCTATGAAATACTATGCGTCCTATGACTTCTCCTTCTAAATCGAGTAACGTTTCTATGGAAACGACAGGATTTTCTTTTGGGAGGCGAGTATCTCCTATGCGATGAACTATTCCTCCTTTACTGCATCCCTCGCTCCCTCGCTTTGTCGAATTAAAACTGAAATTGCATCGCTATGAAGTACTGTGGGTTCTATGACTTCTCCTTCTAAATCGAGTAACGTTTCTATGGAAAATACAGGATCTCCTTTTGGGAGGCGTGTATCTCCTTTACGATGCACTATTCCTTCTTTACTGCATCCCTCGCTCCCTCGCTTTGTCGAAATAAAACTGAAATTGCATCGCTATGAAATACTGTGGGTTTTATGTCTTCTCCTTCTAAACCGAGTAACGTTTCTATGGAAAATACAGGATTTTCTTTTGGGAGGTGAGTGTCTCCCTTCCGATGCACTATTCCTTCTTTACTGCATCCCTCGCTCCCTTACATTGACGAACTAACACGGAAATAGCGCCGCTATGAAATACTATGCGTCCTATGACTTCTCCTTCTAAATCGAGTAACGTTTCTATGGAAACGACAGGATTTTCTTTTGGGAGGTGAGTATCTCCTATGCGATAAACTATTCCTTCTTTACTGCATCCCTCGCTCCCTCGCTTTGTCGAATTAAAACTAAAATTGCATCGCTATGAAATACTATGGGTTTTATGTCTTCTCCTTCTAAACCGAGTAACGTTACTATGGAAAATACATGATTTTCTTTTGGGTGGCGAGTGTCTCCCTTCCGATGCACTATTCCTATTTTACTGCATCCCTCGCTCCTTCACATTGACGAATTAACACGGAAATTGCGCCGCTATGAAAAACTATGCGTTCTATGACTTCTCCTTCTAAATCGAGTAACGTTTCTATGGAAACGACAGGATTTTCTTTTGGGAGGCGAGTATCTCCTATGCGATGAACTATTCCTTCTTTACTGCATCCCTCGCTCCCTCGCTTTGTCGAATTAAAACTGAAATTGCATCTCTATGAAACACTGTGGGTTTTATGTCTTCTCCTTCTAAACCGAGTAACGTTTCTATGGAAAATACAGGATTTTCTTTTGGGAGGCGAGTGTCTCCCTTCCGATGCACTATTCCCTCTTTACTGCATCCTTCGCTCCCTCACATGGACGAATTAACACGGAAATTGCGCCGCTATGAAATACTACGCGTCCTATGACTTCTCCTTCTAAATCGAGTAACGTTTCTATGGAAACGACAGGATTTTCTTTTGGGAGGCGTGTATCTCCTTTACGATGCACTATTCCTTCTTTACTGCATCCCTCGCTCCCTCGCTTTGTCGAAATAAAACTGAAATTGCATCGCTATGAAATACTGTGGGTTTTATGTCTTCTCCTTCTAAACCGAGTAACGTTTCTATGGAAAATACAGGATTTTCTTTTGGGAGGTGAGTGTCTCCCTTCCGATGCACTATTCCTTCTTTACTGCATCCCTCGCTCCCTCACATTGACGAATTAACACGGAAATAGCGCCGCTATGAAATACTATGCGTCCTATGACTTCTCCTTCTAAATCGAGTAACGTTTCTATGGAAACGACAGGATTTTCTTTTGGGAGGTGAGTATCTCCTATGCGATAAACTATTCCTTCTTTACTGCATCCCTCGCTCCCTCGCTTTGTCGAATTAAAACTGAAATTGCATCGCTATGAAATACTATGGGTTTTATGTCTTCTCCTTCTAAACCGAGTAACGTTTCTGTGGAAAATACAGGGTTTTCTTTTGGGAGGTGAGGGTCTCCCTTCCGATGCACTATTCCTTCTTTACTGCATCCCTCGCTCCCTCACATTGACGAATTAACACGGAAATAGCGCCGCTATGAAATACTATGCGTCCTATGACTTCTCCTTCTAAATCGAGTAACGTTTCTATGGAAACGACAGGATTTTCTTTTCGGAGGCGTGTATCTCCTTTACGATCCACTTTTCCTTCTTTACTGCATCCCTCGCTCCGTCACATTGACGAATTATCACTGAAATAGCGCCGCTATGAAATACTATGCGTCCTATGACTTCTCCTTCTAAATCGAGTAACGTTTCTATGGAAACAACAGGATTTTCTTTTGGGAGGCGTGTATCTCCTTTACGATGCACTATTCCTTCTTTACTGCATCCCTCGCTCCCTCGCTTTGTCGAAATAAAACTGAAATTGCATCGCTATGAAATACTGTGGGTTTTATGTCTTCTCCTTCTAAACCGAGTAACGTTTCTATGGAAAATACAGGATTTTCTTTTGGGAGGTGAGGGTCTCCCTTCCGATGCACTATTCCTTCTTTACTGCATCCCTCGCTCCCTCACATTGACGAATTAACACGGAAATAGCGCCGCTATGAAATACTATGCGTCCTATGACTTCTCCTTCTAAATCGAGTAACGTTTCTATGGAAACGACAGGATTTTCTTTTGGGAGGCGTGTATCTCCTTTACGATGCACTATTCCTTCTTTACTGCATCCCTCGCTCCCTCGCTTTGTCGAAATAAAACTGAAATTGCATCGCTATGAAATACTGTGGGTTTTATGTCTTCTCCTTCTAAACCGAGTAACGTTTCTGTGGAAAATACAGGATTTTCTTTTGGGAGGTGAGGGTCTCCCTTCCGATGCACTATTCCTTCTTTACTGCATCCCTCGCTCCCTCACATTGACGAATTAACACGGAAATAGCGCAGCTATGAAATACTATGCGTCCTATGACTTCTCCTTCTAAATCGAGTAACGTGTCTATGGAAACGACAGGATTTTCTTTTGGGAGGCGTGTATCTCCTTTACGATGCACTATTCCTTCTTTACTGCATCCCTCGCTCCCTCGCTTTGTCGAAATAAAACTGAAATTGCATCGCTATGAAATACTGTGGGTTTTATGTCATCTACTTCTAAACCGAGTAACGTTTCTATGGAAAATACAGGATTTTCTTTTGGGAGGTGAGGGTCTCCCTTCCGATGCACTATTCCTTCTTTACTGCATCCCTCGCTCCCTCACATTGACGAAATAACACGGAAAATGCGCCGCTATGAAATACTATGCGTCCTATGACTTCTCCCTCTAACTCGAGTAACATTTCTATGGAAACGACGGGATTTTCTTTTGGGAGGCGTGTATCTCCTTTACGATGCACTATTCCTTCTTTACTGCATCCCTCGCTCCCTCGCTTTGTCGAAATAAAACTGAAATTGCATCGCTATGAAATACTGTGGGTTTTATGTCTTCTCCTTCTAAACCGAGTAACGTTTCTATGGAAAATACAGGATTTTCTTTTGGGAGGTGAGTGTCTCCCTTCCGATGCACTATTCCTTCTTTACTGCATCCCTCGCTCCCTCACATTGACGAATTAACACGGAAATAGCGCCGCTATGAAATACTATGCGTCCTATGACTTCTCCTTCTAAATCGAGTAACGTTTCTGTGGAAACGACAGGATTCTCTTTTGGGAGGCGTGTATCTCCTTTACGATGCACTATTCCTTCTTTACTGCATCCCTCGCTCCCTCGCTTTGTCGAAATAAAACTGAAATTGCATCGCTATGAATACTGTGGGTTTTATGTCTTCTCCTTCTAAACCGAGTAACGTTTCTATGGAAAATACAGGATTTTCTTTTGGGAGGTGAGTGTCTCCCTTCCGATGCACTATTCCTTCTTTACTGCATCCCTCGCTCCCTCACATTGACGAATTAACACGGAAATAGGGCCGCTATGAAATACTATGCGTCCTATGACTTCTCCTTCTAAATCGAGTAACGTTTCTATGGAAACGACAGGATTTTCTTTTGGGAGGTGAGTATCTCCTATGCGATAAACTATTCCTTCTTTACTGCATCCCTCGCTCCCTCGCTTTGTCGAATTAAAACTGAAATTGCATCGCTATGAAATACTATGGGTTTTATGTCTTCTCCTTCTAAACCGAGTAACGTTTCTGTGGAAAATACAGGATTTTCTTTTGGGAGGCGAGTGTCTCCCTACCGATGTACTATTCCTTCTATACTGCATCCCTCGCTCCGTCACATTGACGATTTAACACGGAAATTGCGCCGCTATGAAATACTATGCGTTCTATGACTTCTCCTTCTAAATCGAGTAACGTTTCTATGGAAACGACAGGATTTTCTTTTGGGAGGCGAGTATTTCCTATGCGATGCACTATTCCTTCTTTACTGCATCCCTCGCTCCCTCGCTTTGTCGAAATAAAACTGAAATTGCATCGCTATGAAATACTGTGGGTTTTATGTCTTCTCCTTCTAAACCGAGTAACGTTTCTATGGAAAATACAGGATTTTCTTTTGGGAGGTGAGTGTCTCCCTTCCGATGCACTATTCCATCTTTACTGCATCCCTCGCTCCCTCACATTGACGAATTAACACGGAAATAGCACCGCTATGAAATACTATGCGTCCTATGACTTCTCCTTCTAAATCGAGTAACGTTTCTATGGAAACGACAGGATTTTCTTTTGGGAGGTGAGTATCTCCTATGCGATAAACTATTCCTTCTTTACTGCATCCCTCGCTCCCTCGCTTTGTCGCATTAAAACTAAAATTGCATCGCTATGAAATACTATGGGTTTTATGTCTTCTCATTCTAAACCGAGTAACGTTTCTGTGGAAGATACAGGATTTTCTTTTGGGAGGTGAGGGTCTCCCTTCCGATGCACTATTCCTTCTTTACTGCATGCCTCGCTCCCTCACATTGACGAATTAACACGGAAATAGTGCCGCTATGAAATACTATGCGTTCTATGACTTCTCCTTCTAAATCGAGTAACGTTTCTATGGAAACGACAGGATTTTCTTTTGGGAGGCGTGTATCTCCTTTACGATGCACTATTCCTTCTTTACTGCATCCCTCGCTCCCTCGCTTTGTCGAAATAAAACTGAAATTGCATCGCTATGAAATACTGTGGGTTTTATGTCTTCTCCTTCTAAACCGAGTAACGTTTCTATGGAAAATACAGGATTTTCTTTTGGGACGTGAGTGTCTCCCTTCCGATGCACTATTCCTTCTTTACTGCATCCCTCGCTCCCTCACATTGACGAACTAACACGGAAATAGCGCCGCTATGAAATACTATGCGTCCTACGACCTCCTTCTAAATCGAGTAACGTTTCTATGGAAACGACAGGATTTTCTTTTGGGAGGTGAGTATCACCTATGCGATAAACTATTCCTTCTTTACTGCTTCCCTCGCTCCCTCGCTTTGTCGAATTAAAACTGAAATTGCATCGCTATGAAATACTATGGGTTTTCTGTCTTCTCCTTCTAAACCGAGTAACGTTTCTATGGAAAATACAGGATTTTCTTTTGGGTGGCGAGTGTCTCCCTTCCGATGCACTATTCCTATTTTACTGCATCCCTCGCTCCTTCACATTGACGAATTAACACGGAAATTGCGCCGCTATGAAAAACTATGCGTTCTATGACTTCTCCTTCGAAATCGAGTAACGTTTCTATGGAAAATACAGGATTTTCTTTTGGGAGGCGTGTATCTCCTTTACGATGCACTATTCCTTCTTTACTGCATCCCTCGCTCCCTCGCTTTGTCGAATTAAAACTGAAATTGCATCGCTATGAAATACTATGGGTTTTATGTCTTCTCCTTGTAAACCGAGTAACGTTTCTATGGAAAATACAGGATTTTCGTTTGGGAGGTGAGTGTCTCCCTTCCGATGCACTATTTCTTCTATACTGCATCCCTCGCTCCCTCACATTGACGAACTAACACGGAAATAGCGCCGCTATGAAATACTATGCGTCCTATGACTTCTCCTTCTAAATCGAGTAACGTTTCTATGGAAACGACAGGATTTTCTTTTGGGAGGCGAGTATCTCCTATGCGATGAACTATTCCTTCTTTACTGCATCCCTCGCTCCCTCGCTTTGTCGAATTAGAACTGAAATTTCATCGCTATGAAATACTGTGGGTTCTATGACTTCTCCTTCTAAATCGAGTAACGTTTCTATGGAAAATACAGGATTTTCTTTTGGGAGGCGTGTATCTCCTTTACGATGCACTATTCCTTCTTTACTGCATCCCTCGCTCCCTCGCTTTGTCGAATTAAAACAGAAATTGCATCCCTATGAAATACTATGGGTTTTATGTCTTCTCCTTCTAAACCGAGTAACGTTTCTATGGAAAATACAGGATTTTCTTTTGGGAGGTGAGTGTCTCCCTTCCGATGCACTATTCCTTCTTTACTGCATCCCTCGCTCCCTCACATTGACGAACTAACACGGAAATAGCGCCGCTATGAAATACTATGCGTCCTATGACTTCTCCTTCTAAATCGAGTAACGTTTCTATGGAAACGACAGGATTTTCTTTTGGGAGGCGAGTATCTCCTATGCGATGAACTATTCCTTCTTTACTGCATCCCTCGCTCCCTCGCTTTGTCGAATTAAAACTGAAATTGCATCGCTATGAAGTACTGTGGGTTCTATGACTTCTCCTTCTAAATCGAGTAACGTTTCTATGGAAAATACAGGATCTCCTTTTGGGAGGCGTGTATCTCCTTTACGATGCACTATTCCTTCTTTACTGCATCCCTCGCTCCCTCGCTTTGTCGAAATAAAACTGAAATTGCATCGCTATGAAATACTGTGGGTTTTATGTCTTCTCCTTCTAAACCGAGTAACGTTTCTATGGAAAATACAGGATTTTCTTTTGGGAGGTGAGTGTCTCCCTTCCGATGCACTATTCCTTCTTTACTGCATCCCTCGCTCCCTTACATTGACGAACTAACACGGAAATAGCGCCGCTATGAAATACTATGCGTCCTATGACTTCTCCTTCTAAATCGAGTAACGTTTCTATGGAAACGACAGGATTTTCTTTTGGGAGGTGAGTATCTCCTATGCGATAAACTATTCCTTCTTTACTGCATCCCTCGCTCCCTCGCTTTGTCGAATTAAAACTAAAATTGCATCGCTATGAAATACTATGGGTTTTATGTCTTCTCCTTCTAAACCGAGTAACGTTACTATGGAAAATACATGATTTTCTTTTGGGTGGCGAGTGTCTCCCTTCCGATGCACTATTCCTATTTTACTGCATCCCTCGCTCCTTCACATTGACGAATTAACACGGAAATTGCGCCGCTATGAAAAACTATGCGTTCTATGACTTCTCCTTCTAAATCGAGTAACGTTTCTATGGAAACGACAGGATTTTCTTTTGGGAGGCGAGTATCTCCTATGCGATGAACTATTCCTTCTTTACTGCATCCCTCGCTCCCTCGCTTTGTCGAATTAAAACTGAAATTGCATCGCTATGAAATTCTATGGGTTTTATGTCTTCTCCTTCTAAACCGAGTAACGTTTCTGTGGAAAATACAGGATTTTCTTTTGGGAGGTGAGGGTCTCCCTTCCGATGCACTATTCCTTCTTTACTGCATCCCTCGCTCCCTCACATTGACGAATTAACACGGAAATAGCGCCGCTATGAAATACTATGCGTCCTATGACTTCTCCTTCTAAATCGAGTAACGTTTCTATGGAAACGACAGGATTTTCTTTTGGGAGGCGAGTATCTCCTATGCGATGAACTATTCCGTCTTTACTGCATCCCTCGCTCCCTCGCTTTGTCGAGTTAAAACTGAAATTGCATCGCTATGAAATACTATGGGTTATATGTCTTCTCCTTCTAAACCGAGTAACGTTTCTATGGAAAATACAGGATTATCTTTTGAGAGGCGAGTGTCTCCCTTCCGATGAACTATTCCTATTTTACTGCATCCCTCGCTCTTTCACATGGACGAATTAACACGGAAATTGCGCCGCTATGAAATACTATGCGTTCTATGACTTCTCCTTCTAAATCGAGTAACGTTTCTATGGAAACGACAGGATTTTCTTTTGGGAGGCGAGTATCTCCGATGCGATGAACTATTCCTTCTTTACTGCATCCCTCGCTTTGTCGAATTAAAACTGAAATTGCATCGCTATGAAATACTATGTGTTTTATGTCTTCTCCTTCTAAACCGAGAAACGTTTCTATGGAAAATACAGGATTTTCTTTTGGGAGGCGAGTGTCTCCCTTCCGATGCACTATTCCTTCTTTACTGCATCCCTCGCTCCCTCACATTGACGAATTAACACGGAAATTGCGCCGCTATGAAATACTATGCGTTCTATGACTTCTCCTTCTAAATCGAGTAACGTTTCTATGGAAACGACAGGATTTTCTTTTGGGAGGCAAGTATCTCCTATGCGATGCACTTTTCCTTCTTTACCGCATCCCTCGCTCCCTCGCTTTGTCGAATTAAAACTAAAATTGCATCGCTATGAAATACTATGGGTTTTATGTCTTCTCCTTCTAAACCGAGTAACGTTTCTACGGAAAATACAGGATTTTCTTTTGGGAGGCGCGTGTCTCCCTTCCGATGTACTATTCCTTCTATACTGCATCCCTCGCTCCGTCACATTGACGAATTAACACGGAAATTGCGCCGCTATGAAATACTATGCGTTCTATGACTTCTCCTTCTAAATCGAGTAACGTTTCTATGGAAACGACAGGATTTTCTTTTGGGAGGCGAGTATCTCCTATGCGATGCACTATTCCTTCTTTACTGCATCCATCGCTCCCTCGCTTTGTCGAAATAAAACTGAAATTGCATCGCTATGAAATACTGTGGGTTTTATGTCTTCTCCTTCTAAACCGAGTAACGTTTCTATGGAAAATACAGGATTTTCTTTTGGGAAGCGAGTGTCTCCCTTCCGATGCACTATTCCTTCTTTACTGCATCCCTCGCTCCCTCACATTGACGAATTAACACGGAAATTGCGCCGCTATGAAATACTATGCGTTCTATGACTTCTCCTTCTAAATCGAGTAACGTTTCTATGGAAACGACAGGATTTTCTTTTGGGAGGCGAGTATCTCCTATGCGATGCACTATTCCTTCTTTACTGCATCCCTCGCTCCCTCGCTTTGTCGAATTAAAACTAAAATTGCATCGCTATGAAATACTATGGGTTTTATGTCTTCTCCTTCTAAACCGAGTAACGTTTCTACGGAAAATACAGGATTTTCTTTTGGGAGGCGCGTGTCTCCCTTCCGATGTACTATTCCTTCTATACTGCATCCCTCGCTCCGTCACATTGACGAATTAACACGGAAATTGCGCCGCTATGAAATACTATGCGTTCTATGACTTCTCCTTCTAAATCGAGTAACGTTTCTATGGATACGACAGGATTTTCCTTTGGGAGGCGAGTATCTCCTATGCGTTGCACTATTCCTTCTTTACTGCATCCCTCGCTCCCTCGCTTTGTCGAGTTAAAACAGAAATTGCATCGCTATGAAATACTATGGGATTTATGTCTTCTCCTTCTAAACCGAGTAACGTTTCTATGGAAAATACAGGATTATCTTTTGGGAGGCGAGTGTCTCCCTTCCGATGAACTATTCCTATTTTACTGCATCCCTCGCTCTTTCACATGGACGAATTAACACGGAAATTGCGCCGCTATGAAATACTATGCGTTCTATGACTTCTCCGTCTAAATCGAGTAACGTTTCTATGGAAACGACAGGATTTTCTTTTGGGAGGCGAGTATCTCCTATGCGATGAACTATTCCTTCTTTACTGCATCCCTCGCTTTGTCGAATTAAAACTGAAATTGCATCGCTATGAAATACTATGTGTTTTATGTCTTCTCCTTCTAAACCGAGGAACGTTTCTATGGAAAATACAGGATTTTCTTTTGGGAGGCGAGTGTCTCCCTTCCGATGCACTATTCCTTCTTTACTGCATCCCTCGCTCCCTCACATTGACGAATTAACACGGAAATTGCGCCGCTATGAAATACTATGCGTTCTATGACTTCTCCTTCTAAATCGAGTAACGTTTCTATGGAAACGAAAGGATTTTCTTTTGGGAGGCGAGTATCTCCTATGCGATGCACTATTCCTTCTTTACCGCATCCCTCGCTCCCTCGCTTTGTCGAATTAAAACTAAAATTGCATCGCTATGAAATACTATGGGTTTTATGTCTTCTCCTTCTAAACCGAGTAACGTTTCTACGGAAAATACAGGATTTTCTTTTGGGAGGCGCGTGTCTCCCTTCCGATGTACTATTCCTTCTATACTGCATCCCTCGCTCCGTCACATTGACGAATTAACACGGAAATTGCGCCGCTATGAAATACTATGCGTTCTATGACTTCTCCTTCTAAATCGAGTAACGTTTCTATGGAAACGACAGGATTTTCTTTTGGGAGGCGAGTATCTCCTATGCGTTGCACTATTCCTTCTTTACTGCATCCCTCGCTCCTTCGCTTTGTCGAAATAAAACTGAAATTGCATCGCTATGAAATACTGTGGGTTTTATGTCTTCTCGTTCTAAACCGAGTAACGTTTCTATGGAAAATACAGGATTTTCTTTTGGGAGGCGAGTGTCTCCCTTCCGATGCACTATTCCTTCTTTACTGCATCCCTCGCTCCCTCACATTGACGAATCAACACGGAAATTGCGCCGCTATGAAATACTATGCGTTCTATGACTTCTCCTTCTAAATCGAGTAACGTTTCTATGGAAACGACAGGATTTTCTTTTGGGAGGCGAGTATCTCCTATGCGATGCACTATTCCTTCTTTACTGCATCCCTCGCTCCCTCGCTTTGTCGAATTAAAACTAAAATTGCATCGCTATGAAATACTATGGGTTTTATGTCTTCTCCTTCTAAACCGAGTAACGTTTCTACGGAAAATACAGGATTTTCTTTTGGGAGGCGCGTGTCTCCCTTCCGATGTACTATTCCTTCTATACTGCATCCCTCGCTCCGTCACATTGACGAATTAACACGGAAATTGCGCCGCTATGAAATACTATGCGTTCTATGACTTCTCCTTCTAAATCGAGTAACGTTTCTATGGATACGACAGGATTTTCCTTTGGGAGGCGAGTATCTCCTATGCGTTGCACTATTCCTTCTTTACTGCATCCCTCGCTCCCTCGCTTTGTCGAAATAAAACTGAAATTGCATCGCTATGAAATACTGTGGGTTTTATGTCTTCTCCTTCTAAACCGAGTAACGTTTCTATGGAAAATACAGGATTTTCTTTTGGGAGGTGAGTGTCTCCCTTCCGATGCACTATTCCTTCTTTACTGCATCCCTCGCTCCCTCACATTGACGAACTAACACGGAAATAGCGCCGCTATGAAATACTATGCGTCCTATGACTTCTCCTTCTAAATCGAGTAACGTTTCTATGGAAACGACAGGATTTTCTTTTGTTAGGTGAGTATCTCCTATGCGATAAACTATTCCTTCTTTACTGCATCCCTCGCTCCCTCGCTTTGTCGAATTGAAACTGAAATTGCATCGCTATGAAATACTATGGGTTTTATGTCTTCTCCTTCTAAACCGAGTAACGTTACTATGGAAAATACATGATTTTCTTTTGGGTGGCGAGTGTCTCCCTTCCGATGCACTATTCCTATTTTACTGCATCCCTCGCTCCTTCACATTGACGAATTAACACGGAAATTGCGCCGCTATGAAAAACTATGCGTACTATGATTTCTCCTTCTAAATCGAGTAACGTTTCTATGGAAACGACAGGATTTACTTTTGGGAGGCGAGTATCTCCTATGCGATGAACTATTCCTTCTTTACTGCATCCCTCGCTCCCTCGCTTTGTCGAATTAAAACTGAAATTGCATCGCTATGAAATTCTATGGGTTTTATGTCTTCTCCTTCTAAACCGAGTAACGTTTCTGTGGAAAATACAGGATTTTCTTTTGGGAGGTGAGGGTCTCCCTTCCGATGCACTATTCCTTCTTTACTGCATCCCTCGCTCCCTCACATTGACGAATTAACACGGAAATAGCGCCGCTATGAAATACTATGCGTCCTATGACTTCTCCTTCTAAATCGAGTAACGTTTCTATGGAAACGACAGGATTTTCTTTTGGGAGGCGAGTATCTCCTATGCGATGAACTATTCCGTCTTTACTGCATCCCTCGCTCCCTCGCTTTGTCGAGTTAAAACTGAAATTGCATCGCTATGAAATACTAAGGGTTTTATGTCTTCTCCTTCTAAACCGAGTAACGTTTCTATGGAAAATACAGGATTATCTTTTGGGAGGCGAGTGTCTCCCTTCCGATGAACTATTCCTATTTTACTGCATCCCTCGCTCTTTCACATGGACGAATTAACACGGAAATTGCGCCGCTATGAAATACTATGCGTTCTATGACTTCTCCTTCTAAATCGAGTAACGTTTCTATGGAAACGACAGGATTTTCTTTTGGGAGGCGAGTATCTCCTATGCGATGAACTATTCCTTCTTTACTGCATCCCTCGCTTTGTCGAATTAAAACTGAAATTGCATCGCTATGAAATACTATGTGTTTTATGTCTTCTCCTTCTAAACCGAGTAACGTATCTATGGAAAATACAGGATTTTCTTTTGGGAGGCGAGTGTCTCCCTTTCGATGCACTATTCCTTCTTTGCTGCATCCCTCGCTCCCTCACATTGACGAATTAACACGGAAATTGCGCCGCTATGAAATACTATGCGTTCTATGACTTCTCCTTCTAAATCGAGTAACGTTTCTATGGAAACGACAGGATTTTCTTTTGGGAGGCGAGTATCTCCTATGCGATGCACTATTCCTTCTTTACCGCATCCCTCGCTCCCTCGCTTTGTCGAATTAAAACTAAAATTGCATCGCTATGAAATACTATGGGTTTTATGTCTTCTCCTTCTAAACCGAGTAACGTTTCTACGGAAAATACAGGATTTTCTTTTGGGAGGCGCGTGTCTCCCTTCCGATGTACTATTCCTTCTATACTGCATCCCTCGCTCAGTCACATTGACGAATTAACACGGAAATTGCGCCGCTATGAAATACTATGCGTTCTATGACTTCTCCTTCTAAATCGAGTAACGTTTCTATGGAAACGACAGGATTTTCTTTTGGGAGGCGAGTATCTCCTATGCGATGCACTATTCCTTCTTTACTGCATCCCTCGCTCCCTCGCTTTGTCGAAATAAAACTGAAATAGCATCGCTATGAAATACTGTGGGTTTTATGTCTTCTCCTTCTAAACCGAGTAACGTTTCTATGGAAAATACAGGATTTTCTTTTGGGAGGCGAGTGTCTCCCTTCCGATGCACTATTCCTTCTTTACTGCATCCCTCGCTCCCTCACATTGACGAATTAACACGGAAATTGCGCCGCTATGAAATACTATGCGTTCTATGACTTCTCCTTCTAAATCGAGTAACGTTTCTATGGAAACGACAGGATTTTCTTTTGGGAGGCGAGAATCTCCTATCCGATGCACTATTCCTTCTTTACTGCATCCATCGCTCCCTCGCTTTGTCGAATTAAAACTAAAATTGCATCGCTATGAAATACTATGGGTTTTATGTCTTCTCCTTCTAAACCGAGAAACGTTTCTACGGAAAATACAGGATTTTCTTTTGGGAGGCGCGTGTCTCCCTTCCGATGTACTATTCCTTCTATACTGCATCCCTCGCTCCGTCACATTGACGAATTAACACGGAAATTGCGCCGCTATGAAATACTATGCGTTCTATGACTTCTCCTTCTAAATCGAGTAACGTTTCTATGGAAACGACAGGATTTTCTTTTGGGAGGCGAGAATCTCCTATGCGATGCACTATTCCTTCTTTACTGCATCCCTCGCTCCCTCGCTTTGTCGAAATAAAACTGAAATTGCATCGCTATGAAATACTGTGGGTTTTATGTCTTATCCTTCTAAACCGAGTAACGTTTCTATGGAAAATACAGGATTTTCTTTTGGGAGGCGAGTGTCTCCCTTCCGATGCACTATTCCTTCTTTACTGCATCCCTCGCTCCCTCACATTGACGAATTAACACGGAAATGGCGCCGCTATGAAATACTATGCGTTCTATGGCTTCTCCTTCTAAATCGAGTAACGTTTCTATGGAAACGACAGGATTTTCTTTTGGGAGGCGAGTATCTCCTATGCGATGCACTATTCCTTCTTTACTGCATCCCTCGCTCCCTCGCTTTGTCGAATTAAAACTAAAATTGCATCGCTATGAAATACTATGGGTTTTATGTCTTCTCCTTCTAAACCGAGTAACGTTTCTACGGAAAATACTGGATTTTCTTTTGGGAGGCGCGTGTCTCCCTTCCGATGTACTATTCCTTCTATATTGCATCCCTCGCTCCGTCACATTGACGAATTAACACGGAAATTGCGCCGCTATGAAATACTATGCGTTCTATGACTTCTCCTTCTAAATCGAGTAACGTTTCTATGGAAACTACAGGATTTTCTTTCGGGAGGCGTGTATCTCCTTTACGATGCACTATTCCTTCTTTACTGCATCCCTCGCTCCCTCGCTTTGTCGAAATAAAACTGTAATTGCATCGCTATGAAATACTGTGGGTTTTATGTCTTCTCCTTCTAAACCGAGTAACGTTTCTATGGAAAATACAGGATTTTCTTTTGGGAGGTGAGTGTCTCCCTTCCGATGCACTATTCCTTCTTTACTGCATCCCTCGCTCCCTCACATTGACGAATTAACACGGAAATTGCGCCGCTATGAAATACTATGCGTTCTATGACTTCTCCTTCTAAATCGAGTAACGTTTCTATGGAAACGACAGGATTTTCTTTTGGGAGGCGAGTATCTCCTATGCGATGCACTGTTCCTTCTTTACTGCATCCCTCGCTCCCTCGCTTTGTCGAATTAAAACTAAAATTGCATCGCTATGAAATACTATGGGTTTTATGTCTTCTCCTTCTAAACCGAGTAACGTTTCTACGGAAAATACAGGATTTTCTTTTGGGAGGCGCGTGTCTCCCTTCCGATGTACTATTCCTTCTATACTGCATCCCTCGCTCCGTCACATTGACGAATTAACACGGAAATTGCGCCGCTATGAAATACTATGCGTCCTATAACTTCTCCTTCTAAATCGAGTAACGTTTCTATGGAAACGACAGGATTTTCTTTTGGGAGGCGAGTATCTCCTATGCGATGAACTATTCCTTCTTTACTGCATCCCTCGCTTTGTCGAATTAAAACTGAAATTTCATCGCTATGAAATACTATGGGTTTTATGTCTTCTCCTTCTAAACCGAGTAACGTTTCTATGGAAAATACAGGATTTTCTTTTGGGAGGCGAGTGTCTCCCTTCCGATGCACTATTCCTTCTTTACTGCATCCCTCGCTCCCTCACATTGACGAATTAACACGGAAATTGCGCCGCTATGAAATACTATGCGTTCTATGACTTCTCCTTCTAAATCGAGTAACGTTTCTATGGAAACGACAGGATTTTCTTTTGGGAGGCGAGTATCTCCTATGCGATGCACTATTCCTTCTTTACTGCATCCCTCGCTCCCTCGCTTTGTCGAATTAAAACTAAAATTGCATCGCTATGAAATACTATGGGTTTTATGTCTTCTCCTTCTAACCCGTGTAACGTTTCTACGGAAAATACAGGATTTTCTTTTGGGAGGCACGTGTCTCCCTTCCGATGTACTATTCCTTCTATACTGCATCCCCCGCTCCGTCACATTGACGAATTAACACGGAAATTGCGCCGCTATGAAATACTATGCGTTCTATGACTTCTCCTTCTAAATCGAGTAACATTTCTATGGAAACGCCAGGATTTTCTTTTGGGAGGCGTGTATCTCCTTTACGATGCACTATTTCTTCTTTACTGCATCCCTCGCTTTGTCGAAATAAAACTGAAATTGCATCGCTATGAAATACTATGGGTTTTATATCTTCTCCTTCTAAACCGAGTAACGTTTCTATGAAAAATACAGGATTTTCTTTTGGGAGGCGAGTGTCTCCCTTCCGATGCACTATTCCTATTTTACTGCACCCCTCGCTCTTTCACATGGACGAATTAACACGGAAATTGCGCCGCCATGAAATACTATGCGTCCTATGACTTCTCCTTCTAAATCGAGTAACGTTTCTATGGAAACGACAGGATTTTCTTTTGGGAGGCGAGTATCTCCTATGCGATGAACTATTCCTTCTTTACTGCATCCCTCGCTTTGTCGAATTAAAACTGAAATTGCATCGCTATGAAATACTATGGGTTTTATGTCTTCTCCTTCTAAACCGAGTAACGTTTCTATGAATAATACAGGATCTTCTTTTGGGAGGCGAGTGTCTCCCTTCCGATGCACTACTCCTATTTTACTGCATCCCTCGCTCTTTCACATGGACGAATTAACACGGAAATTGCGCCGCTATGAAATACTATGCGTCCTATGACTTCTCCTTCTAAATCGAGTAACGTTTCTATGGAAACGACAGGATTTTCTTTTGGGAGGCGAGTATCTCCTATGTGATGAACTATTCCTTCTTTACTGCATCCCTCGCTCCCTCGCTTTGTCGAATTAAAACAGAAATTGCATCGCTATGAAATACTATGGGTTTTATGTCTTCTCCTTCTAATCCGAGTAACGTTTCCATGGAAAATGCAGGATTTTCTTTTGGGAGGCGAGTGTCTCCCTTCCGATGCACTATTCCTTCTTTACTGCATCCCTCGCTCCCTCACATTGGCGAATTAACACGGAAATTGCGCCGCTATCAAATACTATGCGTTCTATGACTTCTCCTTCTAAATCGAGTAACGTTTCTATGGAAACGACAGGATTTTCTTTTGGGAGGCAAGTATCTCCTATGCGATGCCCTATTCCTCCTTTACTGCATCCCTCGCTCCCTCGCTTTGTCGAATTAAAACTGAAATTGCATCGCTATGAAATCCTATGGGTTTAATTTTTTCTCCTTCTAAACCGAGTAACGTTTCTATTGAAAATTCAGGATTTTCTTTTGGGAGGCGAGTGTCTCCCTTCCGATGCGCTATTCCCTCTTTACTGCATCCTTCGCTCCCTCACATTGACGAATTAACACGGAAATTGCGCCGCTATGAAATACTATGCGTTCTATGACTTCTCCTTCTAAATCGAGTAACGTTTCTATGGAAACGACAGGATTTTCTTTTGGGAGGCGAGTATCTCCTATGCGATGAACTATTCCTTCTTTACTGCATCCCTCGCTCCCTCGCTTTGTCGAATTAAAACTGAAATTGCATCGCTATGAAATACTATGGGTTTTATGTCTTCTCCTTCTAAACCGAGTAACGTTTCTATGGAAAATACAGGATTTTCTTTTGGGAGGCGAGTGTCTCCCTTCCGATGCACTATTCCTATTTTACTGCATCTCTCGCTCCTTCACATTGACGAATTAGCACGGAAATTGCGCCGCTATGAAATACTATGCGTTCTATGACTTCTCCTTCAAAATCGAGTAACGTTTCTATGGAAACGACAGGATTTTCTTGTGGGAGGCGAGTATCTCCTATGCGATGAACTATTCCTTCCTTACTGCATCCCTCGTTCCCTCGCTTTGTCGTATTAAAACTTTAATTGCATCGCTATGAAATACTATGGGTTTTATGTCTTCTCCTTCTAAACCGAGTAACGTTTCTATGGAAAATGCAGGATTTTCTTTTGGGAGGCGAGTGTCTCCCTTCCGATGCACTATTCCTTCTTTACTGCATCCCCCGCTCCCTCACATTGGCGAATTAACACGGAAATTGCGCCGCTATGAAATACTATGCGTTCTATGACTTCTCCTTCTAAATCGAGTAACGTTTCTATGGAAACGAAAGGATTTTCTTTTGGGAGGCGAGTATCTCCTATGCGATGCCCTAATCCTTCTTTACTGCATCCCTCGCTCCCTCGCTTTGTCGAATTAAAACTGAAATTGCATCGCTATGAAATCCTATGGGTTTAATGTTTTCTCCTTCTAAACCGAGTAACGTTTCTATTGAAAATTCAGGATTTTCTTTTGGGAGGCGAGTGTCTCCCTTCCGATGCACTATTCCCTCTTTACTGCATCCTTCGCTCCCTCACATTGACGAATTAACACGGAAATTGCGCCGCTATGAAATACTATGCGTTCTATGACTTCTCCTTCTAAATCGAGTAACGTTTCTATGGAAACGACAGGATTTTCTTTTGGGAGGCGAGTATCTCCTATGCGATGAACTATTCCTTCTTTACTGCATCCCTCGCTCCCTCGCTTTGTCGAATTAAAACTGAAATTGCATCGCTATGAAATACTATGGGTTTTATGTCTTCTCCTTCTAAACCGAGTAACGTTTCTATGGAAAATACAGGATTTTCTTTTGGGAGGCGAGTATCTCCTATGCGATGCACTATTCCTTCTTTACTGCATCCCTCGCTCCCTCGCTTTGTCGAATTAAAACTGAAATTGCATCGCTATGTAATACTATGGGTTTTATATCTTCTCCTTCTAAACCGAGTAACGTTTCTATGGAAAATACAGGATTTTCTTTTGGGAGGCGAGTGTCTCCCTTCCGATGCATTTTTCCTTCTTTACTGCATCACTCGGTCCCTCACATTGACGAATTAACACGGAAATTGCGCCGCTATGAAATACTATGCGTTCTATGACTTCTCCTTCAAAATCGAGTAACGTTTCTATGGAAACGACAGGATTTTCTTTTGGTAGGCGAGTATCTCCTATGCGATGAACTATTCCTTCTTTACTTCATCCCTCGCTCCCTCGCTTTGTCGAATTAAAACTGAAATTGCATCGCTATGAAATACTATGGGTTTTATGACTTCTCCTTCTAAACCGAGTAACGTTTCTACGGAAAATACAGGATTTTCTTTTGGGAGGCGAGTGTCTCCCTTCCGATGTACTATTCCTTCTATACTGCATCCCTCGCTCCGTCACATTGACGAATTAACACGGAAATTGCGCCGCTATGAAAAACTATGCGTTCTATGACTTCTCCTTCTAAATCGAGTAACGTTTCTATGGAAACGACAGGATTTTCTTTTGGGAGGCGAGTATCTCCTATGCGATGAACTATTCCTTCTTTACTGCATCCCTCGCTTTGTCGAATTAAAACTGAAATTGCATCGCTATGAAATACTATGTGTTTTATGTCTTCTCCTTCTAAACCGAGTAACGTTTCTATGGAAAATACAGGATTTTCTTTTGGGAGGCGAGTGTCTCCCTTCCGATGCACTATTCCTTCTTTACTGCATCCCTCGCTCCCTCGCATTGACGAAGTAACACGGAAATTGCGCCGCTATGAAATACTATGCGTTCTATGACTTCTCCTTCTAAATCGAGTAACGTTTCTATGGAAACGACAGGATTTTCTTTTGGGAGGCGAGTATCTCCTATGCGATGCACTATTCCTTCTTTACTGCATCCCTCGCTCCCTCGCTTTGTCGAATTAAAACTGAAATTGCATCGCTATGTAATACTATGGGTTTTATATCTTCTCCTTCTAAACCGAGTAACGTTTCTATGGAAAATACAGGATTTTCTTTTGGGAGGCGAGTGTCTCCCTTCCGATGCATTATTCCTTCTTTACTGCATCACTCGGTCCCTCACATTGACGAATTAACACGGAAATTGCGCCGCTATGAAATACTATGCGTTCTATGACTTCTCCTTCTAAATCGAGTAACGTTTCTATGGAAACGACAGGATTTTCTTTTGGTAGGCGAGTATCTCCTATGCGATGAACTATTCCTTCATTACTTCATCCCTCGCTCCCTCGCTTTGTCGAATTAAAACTGAAATTGCATCGCTATGAAATACTATGGGTTTTATGTCTTCTCCTTCTAAACCGAGTAACGTTTCTATGGATAATACAGGATCTTCTTTTGGGAGGCGAGTGTCTCCCTTCCGATGCACTACTCCTATTTTACTGCATCCCTCGCTCTTTCACATGGACGAATTAACACGGAAATTGCGCCGCTATGAAATACTATGCGTCCTATGACTTCTCCTTCTAAATCGAGTAACGTTTCTATGGAAACGACAGGATTTTCTTTTGGGAGGCGAGTATCTCCTATGTGATGAACTATTCCTTCTTTACTGCATCCCTCGCTCCCTCGCTTTGTCGAATTAAAACAGAAATTGCATCGCTATGAAATACTATGGGTTTTATGTCTTCTCCTTCTAAACCGAGTAACGTTTCTATGGAAAATGCAGGATTTTCTTTTGGGAGGCGAGTGTCTCCCTTCCGATGCACTATTCCTTCTTTACTGCATCCCTCGCTCCCTCACATTGGCGAATTAACACGGAAATTGCGCCGCTATCAAATACTATGCGTTCTATGACTTCTCCTTCTAAATCGAGTAACGTTTCTATGGAAACGACAGGATTTTCTTTTGGGAGGCAAGTATCTCCTATGCGATGCCCTATTCCTCCTTTACTGCATCCCTCGCTCCCTCGCTTTGTCGAATTAAAACTGAAATTGCATCGCTATGAAATCCTATGGGTTTAATATTTTCTCCTTCTAAACCGAGTAACGTTTCTATTGAAAATTCAGGATTTTCTTTTGGGAGGCGAGTGTCTCCCTTCCGATGCGCTATTCCCTCTTTACTGCATCCTTCGCTCCCTCACATTGACGAATTAACACGGAAATTGCGCCGCTATGAAATACTATGCGTCCTATGACTTCTCCTTCTAAATCGAGTAACGTTTCTATGGAAACGACAGGATTTTCTTTTGGGAGGCGAGTATCTCCTATGCGTTGCACTATTCCTTCTTTACTGCATCCCTCGCTCCCTCGCTTTGTCGAAATAAAACTGAAATTGCATCGCTATGAAATACTGTGGGTTTTATGCCTTCTCCTTCTAAACCGAGTAACGTTTCTATGGAAAATACAGGATTTTCATTTGGGAGGCGAGTGTCTCCCTTCCGATGCACTATTCCTTCTTTACTGCATCCCTCGCTCCCTCACATTGACGAATTAACACGGAAATTGCGCCGCTATGAAATACTATGCGTTCTATGGCTTCTCCTTCTAAATCGAGTAACGTTTCTATGGAAACGACAGGATTTTCTTTTGGGAGGCGAGTATCTCCTATGCGATGCACTATTCCTTCTTTACTGCATCCCTCGCTCCCTCGCTTTGTCGAATTAAAACTAAAATTGCATCGCTATGAAATACTATGGGTTTTATGTCTTCTCCTTCTAAACCGAGTAACGTTTCTACGGAAAATACAGGATTTTCTTTTGGGAGGCGCGTGTCTCCCTTCCGATGTACTATTCCTTCTATACTGCATCATTCGCTCCGTCACATTGACGAATTAACACGGAAATTGCGCCGCTATGAAATACTATGCGTTCTATGACTTCTCCTTCTAAATCGAGTAACGTTTCTATGGAAACGACAGGATTTTCTTTTGGGAGGCGTGTATCTCCTTTACGATGCACTATTCCTTCTTTACTGCATCCCTCGCTCCCTCGCTTTGTCGAAATAAAACTGAAATTGCATCGCTATGAAATACTGTGGGTTTTATGTCTTCTCCTTCTAAACCGAGTAACGTTTCTATGGAAAATACAGGATTTTCTTTTGGGAGGCGAGTGTCTCCCTTCCGATGCACTATTCCTTCTTTACTGCATCCCTCGCTCCCTCACATTGACGATTTAACACGGAAATTGCGCCGCTATGAAATACTATGCGTTCTATGACTTCTCCTTCTAAATCGAGTAACGTTTCTATGGAAACGACAGGATTTTCTTTTGGGAGGCGAGTATCTCCTATGCGATGCACTACTCCTTCTTTACTGCATCCCTCGCTCCCTCGCTTTGTCGAATTAAAACTAAAATTGCATCGCTATGAAATACTATGGGTTTTATGTCTTCTCCTTCTAAACCGAGTAACGTTTCTATGGAAAATACAGGATTTTCTTTTGGGAGGCGCGTGTCTCCCTTCCGATGTACTATTCCTTCTATACTGCATCCCTCGCTCCGTCACATTGATTAATTAACACGGAAATTGCGCCGCTATGAAATACTATGCGTCCTATGACTTCTCCTTCTAAATCGAGTAACGTTTCTATGGAAACGACAGGATTTTCTTTTGGGAGGCGAGTATCTCCTATGCGATGAACTATTCCTTCTTTACTGCATCCCTCGCTTTGTCGAATTAAAACTGAAATTGCATCGCTATGAAATACTATGGGTTTTATGTCTTCTCCTTCTAAACCAGGTAACGTTTCTTTGGAAAATACAGGATTTTCTTTTGGGAGGCGAGTGTCTCCCTTCCGATGCACTATTCCTATTTTACTGCATCCCTCGCTCTTTCACATGGACGAATTAACACGGAAATTGCGCCGCTATGAAATACTATGCGTTCTACGACTTCTCCTTCTAAATCGAGTAACGTTTCTATGGAAACGACAGGATTTTCTTTTAGGAGGCGAGTATCTCCTATGCGATGAACTATTCCTTCTTTACTGCATCCCTCGCTTTGTCGAATTAAAACTGAAATTTCATCGATATGAAATACTATGGGTTTTATGTCTTCTCCTTCTAAACCGAGTAACGTTTCCATGGAAAATACAGGATTTTCTTTTGGGAGGCGAGTGTCTCCCTTCCGATGCACTATTCCTTCTTTACTGCATCCCTCGCTCCCTCACATTGACGAATTAACACGGAAATAGCGCCGCTATGAAATACTATGCGTTCTATGACTTCTCCTTCTAAATCGAGTAACGTTTCTATGGAAACGACAGGATTTTCTTTTGGGAGGCGAGTATCTCCTATGCGATGCACTATTCCTTCTTTACTGCATCCCTCGCTCCCTCGCTTTGTCGAATTAAAACTAAAATTGCATCGCTATGAAATACTATGGGTTTTATGTCTTCTCCTTCTAACCCGTGTAACGTTTCTACGGAAAATACAGGATTTTCTTTTGGGAGGCACGTGTCTCCCTTCCGATGTACTATTCCTTCTATACTGCATCCCTCGCTCCGTCACATTGACGAATTAACACGGAAATTGCGCCGCTATGAAATACTATGCGTTCTATGACTTCTCCTTCTAAATCGAGTAACATTTCTATGGAAACGCCAGGATTTTCTTTTGGGAGGCGTGTATCTCCTTTACGATGCACTATTTCTTCTTTACTGCATCCCTCGCTTTGTCGAAATAATACTGAAATTGCATCGCTATGAAATACTATGGGTTTTATGTCTTCTCCTTCTAAACCGAGTAACGTTTCTATGAAAAATACAGGATTTTCTTTTGGGAGGCGAGTGTCTCCCTTCCGATGCACTATTCCTATTTTACTGCATCCCTCGCTCTTTCACATGGACGAATTAACACGGAAATTGCGCCGCCATGAAATACTATGCGTCCTATGACTTCTCCTTCTAAATCGAGTAACGATTCTATGGAAACGACAGGATTTTCTTTTGGGAGGCGAGTATCTCCTATGCGATGAACTATTCCTTCTTTACTGCATCCCTCGCTCCCTCGCTTTGTCGAATTAAAACTGAAATTGCATCGCTATGAAATACTATGGGTTTTATGTCTTCTCCTTCTAAACCGAGTAACGTTTCTATGAAAAATACAGGATCTTCTTTTGGGAGGCGAGTGTCTCCCTTCCGATGCACTACTCCTATTTTACTGCATCCCTCGCTCTTTCACATGGACGAATTAACACGGAAATGGCGCCGCTATGAAATACTATGTGTCCTATGACTTCTCCTTCTAAATCGAGTAACGTTTCTATAGAAACGACAGGATTTTCTTTTGGGAGGCGAGTATCTCCTATGCGATGAACTATTCCTTCTTTACTGCATCCCTCGCTCCCTCGCTTTGTCGAATTAAAACTGAAATTGCATCGCTATGAAATACTATGGGTTTTATGTCTTCTCCTTCTAAACCGAGTAACGTTTCTATGGAAAATGCAGGATTTTCTTTTGGGAGGCGAGTGTCTCCCTTCCGACGCACTATTCCTTCTTTACTGCATCCCCCGCTCCCTCACATTGGCGAATTAACACGGAAATTGCGCCGCTATGAAATACTATGCGTTCTATGACTTCTCCTTCTAAATCGAGTAACGTTTCTATGGAAACGACAGGATTTTCTTTTGGGAGGCTAGTATCTCCTATGCGATGCCCTATTCCTTCTTTACTGCATCCCTCGCTCCCTCGCTTTGTCGAATTAAAACTGAAATTGCATCGCTATGATATCCTATGGGTTTAATTTTTTCTCCTTCTGAACCGAGTAACGTTTCTATTGAAAATTCAGGATTTTCTTTTGGGAGGCGAGTGTCTCCCTTCCGATGCACTATTCCCTCTTTACTGCATCCTTCGCTCCCTCACATTGACGAATTAACACGGAAATTGCGCCGCTATGAGATACTATGCGTTCTATGACTTCTCCTTCTAAATCGAGTAACGTTTCTATGGAAACGACAGGATTTTCTTTTGGGAGGCGAGTATCTCCTATGCGATGAACTATTCCTTCTTTACTGCATCCCTCGCTCATTCGCTTTGTCGAATTAAAACTGAAATTGCATCGCTATGAAATACTATGGGTTTTATGTCTTCTCCTTCTAAACCGAGTAACGTTTCTGTGGAAAATACAGGATTTTCTTTTGGGAGGCGAGTATCTGTTATGCGATGAACTATTCCTTCTTTACTGCATCCCTCGCTCCCTCGCTTTGTCGAATTAAAACTGAAATTGCATCGCTATGAAATACTATGGGTTTTATGACTTCTCCTTCTAAACCGAGTAACGTTTCTACGGAAAATACAGGATTTTCTCTTGGGAGGCGAGTGTCTCCCTTCCGATGTACTATTCCTTCTATACTGCATCCCTCGCTCCGTCACATTGACGAATTAACACGGAAATTGCGCCGCTATGAAATACTATGAGTTCTATGACTTCTCCTTCTAAATCGAGTAACGTTTGTATGGAAACGACAGGATTTTCTTTTGGGGGGCGAGTATCTCCCATGCGATGCACTATTCCTTCTTTACTGAATCCCTCGCTCCCTCGCTTTGTCGAATTAAAACTAAAATTGCATCGCTATGAAATACTATGGGTTTATGTCTTCTCCTTCTAAACCGAGTAACGTTTCTACGGAAAATACAGGATTTTCTTTTGGGAGGCGCGTGTCTCCCTTCCGATGTACTATTCCTTCTATACTGCATCCCTCGCCCCCTCACATTGACGAATTAACACGGAAATTGCGCCGCTATGAAATACTATGCGTTCTATGACTTCTCCTTCTAAATCGAGTAACGTTTCTATGGAAACGACAGGATTTTCTTTTGGGAGGCGTGTATCTCCTTTACGATGCACTATTCCTTCTTTACTGCATCCCTCGCTAGCTCGCTTTGTCGAAATAAAACTGAAATTGCATCGCTATGAAATACTGTGGGTTTTATGTCTTCTCCTTCTAAACCGAGTAACGTTTCTATTGAAAATACAGCATTTTCTTTTGGGAGGTGAGTGCCTCCCTTCCGATGTACTATTCCTTCTATACTGCATCCCTCGCTCCGTCACATTGACGAAATAACACGGAAATTGCGCCGCTATGAAATACTATGCGTTCTATGACTTGTCCTTCTAAATCGAGTAACGTTTCTATGGAAACGACAGGATTTTCTTTTGGGAGGCGAGTATCTCCTATGCGATGCACTATTCCTTCTTTACTGCATCCCTCGCTCCCTCGCTTTGTCGAATTAAAACTAAATTGCATCGCTATCAAATACTGTGGGTTTTATGTCTTCTCCTTCTAAACCGAGTAACGTTTCTATTGAAAATACAGCATTTTCTTTTGGGAGGTGAGTGTCTCCCTTCCGATGCACTATGCCTTCTTTACTGCATCCCTCGCCCCCTCACATTGACGAATTAACACGGAAATTGCGCCGCTATGAAATACTATGCGTTCTATGACTTCTCCTTCTAAATCGAGTAACGTTTCTATGGAAACGCCAGGATTTTCTTTTGGGAGGCGTGTATCTCCTATGCGATGCACTATTGCTTCTATACTGCATCCCTCGCTAGCTCGCTTTGTCGAAATAAAACTGAAATTGCATCGCTATGAAATACTGTGGGTTTTATGTCTTCTCCTTCTAAACCGAGTAACGTTTCTATGGAAAATATAGGATGTTCTTTTGGGAGGTGAGTGTCTCCCTTCCGATGCACTTTTCCTTCTATACTGCATCCGTCGCTCCCTCACATTGACGAATTAACACGGAAATAGCGGCGCTATGAAATACTATGCGTCCTATGACTTCTCCTTCTAAATCGAGTAACGTTTCTATGGAAACGACAGGATTTTCTTTTGGGAGGCGAGTATCTCCTATGCGATGAACTATTCCTTCTTTACTGCATCCCTCGCTCCCTCGCTTTGTCGAATTAAAACTGAAATTGCATCGCTATGAAATACTATGGGTTTTATGTGTTCTCCTTCTAAACCGAGTAACGTTACTATGGAAAATACAGGATTTTCTTTTGGGTGGCGAGTGTCTCCCTTCCGATGCACTATTCCTTCTTTACTGCATCCCACGCTCCCTCACACTGACGAATTAACACGGAAATAGCGCCGCTATGAAATACTATGCGTCCTATGACTTCTCCTTCTAAATCGAGTAACGTTTCTATGGAAACGACAGGTTTTTCTTTTGGGAGGCGAGTATCTCCTATGCGATGAACTATTCCTTGTTTACTGCATCCCTCGCTCCCTCGCTTTGTCGAGTTAAAACTGAAATTGCATCGCTATGAAATACTATGGGTTTTATGTCTTCCCCTTCTAAACCCAGTAACGTTTGTATGGAAAATACAGGATTTTCTTTTGGGAGGCGAGTGTCTCCCTTCCGATGCACTATTCCTATTTTACTGCATCTCTCGCTCCTTCATATTGACGAATTAGCACGGAAATTGCGCAGCTATGAAATACTATGCGTTCTATGACTTCTCCTTCTAAATCGAGTAACGTTTCTATGGAAACGACCGGATTTTCTTTTGGGAGACGAGTATCTCCTATGCGATGCACTATTCCTTCTTTACTGCATCCCTCGCTCCCTCGCTTTGTCGAATTAAAACTGAAATTGCATCGCTATGAAATACTATGGGTTTTATATCTTCTTCTTCTAAACCGAGAAACGTTTCTATGGAAAATACAGGAT
Source organism: Schistocerca piceifrons (assembly GCF_021461385.2). Classification (NCBI taxonomy): domain Eukaryota; kingdom Metazoa; phylum Arthropoda; class Insecta; order Orthoptera; family Acrididae; genus Schistocerca; species Schistocerca piceifrons. The sequence goes on along the minus strand of NC_060140.1, from coordinate 43,386,926 downwards.
TTTCTTTTGGGAGGCGAGTGTCTCCCTTCCGATGCATTATTCCTTCTTTCCTGCATCCCTCGGTCCCTCACATTGACGAATTAACACGGACATTGCGCCGCTATGAAATACTATGCGTACTATGACTTCTCCTTCTAAATCGAGTAACGTTTCTATGGAAACGACAGGATTTTCTTTTGGGAGGCGAGTATCTCCTATGCGATGAACTATTCCTTCTTTACTACATCCCTCGCTCCCTAGCTTTGTCGAATTAAAACTGAAATTGCATCGCTATGAAATACTATGGGTTTTATGTCTTCTCCTTCTAAACCGAGTAACGTTACTATGAAAAATAGAGGATTTTCCTTTGGGAGGCGAGTGTCTCCCTTCCGATGCACTATTCCTATTTTACTGCATCCCTCGCTCTTTCACATGGACGAATTAACACGGAAATTGCGCCGCTATGAAATACTATGCATCCTATGACTTCTGCTTCTAAATCGAGTAACGTTTCTATGGAATCGACAGGATTTTCTTTTGGGAGGCGAGTATCTCCTATGCGATGAACTATTCCTTCTTTACTGCATCCCTCGCTCCCTCGCTTTGTCGAATTAAAACTGAAATTGCATCGCTATGAAATACTATGGGTTTTATGTGTTCTCCTTCTAAACCGAGTAACGTTACTATGGAAAATACAGGATTTTCTTTTGGGTGGCGAGTGTCTCCCTTCCGATACACTATTCCTATTTTACTGCATCCCTCGCTCCTTCACATTGACGAATTAGCACGGAAATTGCGCCGCTATGAAATACTATGCGTCCTATGACTTCTCCTTCTAAATCGAGTAACGTTTCTATGGAAACGACAGGATTTTCTTTTGGGAGGCGAGTATCTCCTATGCGATGAACTATTCCTTCTTTACTGCATCCCTCGCTCCCTCGCTTTGTCGAATTAAAACTGCAGTTGCATCGCTATGAAATACTATGGGTTTTATGTCTTCTCCTTCTAAACCGAGTAACGTTTCTATGGAAAATACAGGATTTTCTTTTGGGAGGCGAGTGTCTCCCCTCCGATGCACTATTCCTTCTTTACTGCATCCCTCGCTCCCTCACATTGGCGAATTAACACGGAAATTGCACCGCTATGAAATACTATGCGTCCTATGACTTCTCCTTCTAAATCGAGTAACGTTTCTATGGAAACGACAGGATTTTCTTTTGGGAGGCGAGTATCTCCTATGCGATGAACTATTCCTTCTTTACTGCATCCCTCGCTCCCTCGCTTTGTCGAATTAAAACTGAAATTGCATCGCTATGAAATACTATGGGTTTTATGTCTTCTCCTTCTAAACCGAGTAACGTTTCTATGAAAAGTACAGGATTTTCTTTTGGGAGGCGAGTGTCTCCCTTCCGATGCACTATTCCTATTTTACTGCATCCCTCGGTCCCTCACATTGACGAATTAGCACGGAAATTGCGCCGCTATGATATACTATGCGTTCTATGACTTCTCCTTCTAAATCGAGTAACGTTTCTATGGAAACGACAGGATTTTCTTTTGGGAGGCGAGTATCTCCTATGCGATGAACTATTCCTTCTTTACTGCATCCCTCGCTCCCTCGCTTTGTCGAATTAAAACTGAAATTGCATCGCTATGAAATACTATGGGTTTTATGTCTTCTCCTTCTAAACCGAGTAAAGTTTCTATGAAAAATACAGGATTTTCTTTTGGGAGGCGAGTGTCTCCCTTCCGATGAACTATTCCTATTTTACTGCATCCCTCGGTCCCTCACATTGACGAATTAGCACGGAAATTGCGCCGCTATGAAATACTATGCGTTCTATGACTTCTCCTTCTAAATCGAGTAACGTTTCTATGGAAACGACAGGATTTTCTTTTGGGAGGCGAGTATCTCCTATGCGATGAACTATTCCTTCTTTACTGCATCCCTCGCTCCCTCGCTTTGTCGAATTAAAACTGCAATTGCATCGCTATGAAATACTACGGGTTTTATGTCTTCTCCTTCTAAACCGAGTAACGTTTCTATGAAAAATACAGGATTTTCTTTTGGGAGGCGAGTGTCTCCCTTCCGATGCACTATTCCTATTTTACTGCATCCCTCGCTCTTTCACATGGACGAATTTACACGGAAATTGCGCCGCTATGAAATACTATGCGTCCTATGACTTCTCCTTCTAAATCGAGCAACGTTTCTATGGAAACGACAGGATTTTCTTTTGGGAGGCGAGTATCTCCTATGCGATGAACTATTCCTTCTTTACTGCATCCCTCGCTCCCTCGCTTTGTCGAATTAAAACTAAAATTGCGTCGCTATGAAATACTATGGGTTTTATGTCTTCTCCTTCTAAACCGAGTAACGTTTCTATGAAAAATACAGGATTTTCTTTTGGGAGGCGAGTGTCTCCCTTCCGATGCACTATTCCTATTTTACTCCATCCCTCGGTCCCTCACATTGACGAATTAGCACGGAAATTGCGCCGCTATGAAATACTATGCGTTCTATGACTTCTCCTTCTAAATCGAGTAACGTTTCTATGGAAACGACAGGATTTTCTTTTGGGAGGCGAGTATCTCCTATGCGATGAACTATTCCTTCTTTACTGCATCCCTCGCTCCCTCGCTTTGTCGAATTAATACTGAAATTGCATCGCTATGAAATACTATGGGTGTTATGTCTTCTCCTTCTTAACCGAGTAACGTTTCTATGAAAAATACAGGATTTTCTTTTGGGAGGCGAGTGTCTCCCTTCCGATGCACTATTCCTATTTTACTGCATCCCTCGCTCCCTCACATTGACGAATTAACACGGAAATTGCGCCGCTATGAAATACTATGCGTCCTATGATTTCTCCCTCTAAATCGAGTAACGTTTCTATGGAAACGACAGGATTCTCTTTTGGGAGGCGAGTATCTCCTATGCGATGAACTATTCCTTCTTTACTGCATCCCTCGCTCCCTCGCTTTGTCGAATTAAAACTGCAATTGCATCGCTATGAAAAACTATGGGTTTTATGTCTTCTCCTTCTAAACCGAGTAACGTTTCTATGGAAAATACAGGATTTTCTTTTGGGAGGCGAGTGTCTCCCCTCCGATGCACTATTCCTTCTTTACTGCATCCCTCGCTCCCTCACATTGGCGAATTAACACGGAAATTGCGCCGCTATGAAATACTATGCGTTCTATGACTTCTCCTTCTAAATCGAGTAACGTTTCTATGGAAACGACAGGATTTTCTTTTGGGAGGCGAGTATCTCCTATGCGATGAACTATTCCTTCTTTACTGCATCCCTCGCTCCCTCGCTTTGTCGAATTAAAACTGAAATTGCATCGCTATGAAATACTATGGGTTTTATGTCTTCTCCTTCTAAACCGAGTAACGTTTCTATGAAAAATACAGGATTTTCTTTTGGGAGGCGAGTGTCTCCCTTCCGATGCACTATTCCTATTTTACTCCATCCCTCGGTCCCTCACATTGACGAATTAGCACGGAAATTGCGCCGCTATGAGATACTATGCGTTCTATGACTTCTCCTTCTAAATCGAGTAACGTTTCTATGGAAACGACAGGATTTTCTTTTGGGAGGCGAGTATCTCCTATGCGATGAACTATTCCTTCTTTACTGCATCCCTCGCTCCCTCACTTTGTCGAATTAAAACTGAAATTGCATCGCTATGAAATACTATGGGTGTTATGTCTTCTCCTTCTTAACCGAGTAACGTTTCTATGAAAAATACAGGATTTTCTTTTGGGAGGCGTGTGTCTCCCTTCCGATGCACTATTCCTATTTTACTGCATCCCTCGCTCTTTCACATGGACAAATTAACACGGAAATTGCGCCGCTATGAAATACTATGCGTTCTATGATTTCTCCCTCTAAATCGAGTAACGTTTCTATGGAAACGACAGGATTCTCTTTTGGGAGGCGAGTATCTCCTATGCGATGAACTATTCCTTCTTTACTGCATCCCTCGCTCCCTCGCTTTGTCGAATTAAAACTGAAATTGCATCGCTATGAAATACTATGGGTTTTATGTCTTCTCCTTCTAAACCGAGTAACGTTTCTATGGAAAATACAGGATTTTCTTTTGGGAGGCGAGTGTCTCCCCTCCGATGCACTATTCCTTCTTTACTGCATCCCTCGCTCCCTCACATTGGCGAATTAACACGGAAATTGCGCCGCTATGAAATACTATGCGTTCTATGACTTCTCCTTCTAAATCGAGGAACGTTTCCATGGAAACGAACGGATTTTCTTTTGGGAGGCGAGTATCTCCTATGCGATGCACTATTCCTTCTTTACTGCATCCCTCGCTCCCTCGCTTTGTCGAATTAAAACTGAAATTGCATCGCTCTGAAATACTATGGGTTTTATATTCTCCTTCTAAACCGAGTAACGTTTCTATGGAAAATACAGGATTTTCTTTTGGGAGGCGAGCGTCTCCCTTCCGATGCATTATTCCTTCTTTACTGCATCCCTCGGTCCCTCACATTGACGAATTAACACGGAAATTGCGCCGCTATGAAATACTATGCGTTCTATGACTTCTCCTTCTAAATCGAGTAACGTTTCTATGGAAACGACAGGATTTTCTTTTGGTAGGCGAGTATCTCCTATGCGATGAACTATTCCTTCTTTACTGCATCCCTCGCTCCCTCGCCTTGTCGAATTAAAACTGAAATTGCATCGCTATGAAATACTATGGGTTTTATGTATTCTCCTTCTAAACCGAGTAACGTTTCTATGAAAAATACAGGATTTTCTTTTGGGAGGCGAGTGTCTCCCTTCCGATGGACTATTCCTATTTTACTGCATCCCTCGCTCTTTCACATGGACGAATTAACACGGAAATTGCGCCGCTATGAAATACTATGCGTCCTATGACTTCTCCTTCTAAATCGAGTAACGTTTCTATGGAAACGACAGGATTTCTTTTGGGAGGCGAGTATCTCCTATGCGATGAACTATTCCTTCTTTACTGCATCCCTCGCTCCCTCGCTTTGTCGAATTAAAACTGCAATTGCATCGCTATGAAATACTATGGGTTTTATGTCTTCTCCTTCTAAACCGAGTAACGTTTCTATGGAAAATACAGGATTTTCTTTTGGGAGGCGAGTGTCTCCCCTCCGATGCACTATTCCTTCTTTACTGCATCCCTCGCTCTTTCACATGGACGAATTAACACGGAAATTGCGCCGCTATGAAATACTATGCGTCCTATGACTTCTCCTTCTAAATCGAGTAACGTTTCTATGGAAACGACAGGATTTTCTTTTGGGAGGCGAGTATCTCCTATGCGATGAACTATTCCTTCTTTACTGCATCCCTCGCTCCCTCGCTTTGTCGAATTAAAACTGCAGTTGCATCGCTATGAAATACTATGGGTTTTATGTCTTCTCCTTCTAAACCGAGTAACGTTTCTATGGAAAATACAGGATTTTCTTTTGGGAGGCGAGTGTCTCCCCTCCGATGCACTATTCCTTCTTTACTGCATCCCTCGCTCCCTCACATTGGCGAATTAACACGGAAATTGCACCGCTATGAAATACTATGCGTTCTATGACTTATCCTTCTAAATCGAGTAACGTTTCTATGGAAACGACAGGATTTTCTTTTGGGAGGCGAGTATCTCCTATGCGATGATCTATTCCTTCTTTACTGCATCCCTCGCTCCCTCGCTTTGTCGAATTAAAACTGAAATTGCATCGCTATGAAATACTATGGGTTTTATGTCTTCTCCTTCTAAACCGAGTAACGTTTCTATGAAAAATACAGGATTTTCTTTTGGGAGGCGAGTGTCTCCCTTCCGATGCACTATTCCTATTTTACTGCATCCCTCGGTCCCTCACATTGACGAATTAGCACGGAAATTGCGCCGCTATGAAATACTATGCGTTCTATGACTTCTCCTTCTAAATCGAGTAACGTTTCTATGGAAACGACAGGATTTTCTTTTGGGAGGCGAGTATCTCCTATGCGATGAACTATTCCTTCTTTACTGCATCCCTCGCTCCCTCGCTTTGTCGAATTAAAACTGAAATTGCATCGCTATGAAATACTATGGGTTTTATGTCTTCTCCTTCTAAACCGAGTAACGTTTCTATGAAAAATACAGGATTTTCTTTTGGGAGGCGAGTGTCTCCTTCCGATGCACTATTCCTATTTTACTGCATCCCTCAGTCCCTCACATTGACGAATTAGCACGGAAATTGCGCTGCTATGAAATACTATGCGTTCTATGACTTCTCCTTCTAAACCGAGTAACGTTTCTATGAAAAATACAGGATTTTCTTTTGGGAGGCGAGTGTCTCCCTTCCGATGCACTATTCCTATTTTACAGCATCCCTCGCTCTTTCACATGGACGAATTAACACGGAAATTGCGCCGCTATGAAATACTATGCGTCCTATGATTTCTCCTTCTAAATCGAGTAACGTTTCTATGGAAACGACAGGATTCTCTTTTGGGAGGCGAGTATCTCCTATGCGATGAACTATTCCTTCTTTACTGCATCCCTCGCTCCCTCGCTTTGTCGAATTAAAACTGCAATTGCATCGCTATGAAAAACTATGGGTTTTTTGTCTTCTCCTTCTAAACCGAGTAACGTTTCTATGGAAAATACAGGATTTTCTTTTGGGAGGCGAGTGTCTCCCTTCCGATGCACTATTCCTTCTTTACTGCATCCCTCGCTCCCTCACATTGACGAATTAACACGGAAATTGCGCCGCTATGAAATACTATGCGTTCTATGACTTCTCCTTCTAAATCGAGTAACGTTTCTATGGAAACGACAGGATTTTCTTTTGGGAGGCGAGTATCTCCTATGCGATGCACTATTCCTTCTTTACTGCATCCCTCGCTCCCTCGCTTTGTCGAATTAAAACTAAAATTGCATCGCTATGAAATACTATGGGTTTTATGTCTTCTCCTTCTAACCCGTGTAACGTTTCTACGGAAAATACAGGATTTTCTTTTGGGAGGCACGTGTCTCCCTTCCGATGTACTATTCCTTCTATACTGCATCCCCCGCTCCGTCACATTGACGAATTAACACGGAAATTGCGCCGCTATGAAATACTATGCGTTCTATGACTTCTCCTTCTAAATCGAGTAACATTTCTATGGAAACGCCAGGATTTTCTTTTGGGAGGCGTGTATCTCCTTTACGATGCACTATTTCTTCTTTACTGCATCCCTCGCTTTGTCGAAATAAAACTGAAATTGCATCGCTATGAAATACTATGGGTTTTATATCTTCTCCTTCTAAACCGAGTAACGTTTCTATGAAAAATACAGGATTTTCTTTTGGGAGGCGAGTGTCTCCCTTTCGATGCACTATTCCTATTTTACTGCATCCCTCGCTCTTTCACATGGACGAATTAACACGGAAATTGCGCCGCCATGAAATACTATGCGTCCTATGACTTCTCCTTCTAAATCGAGTAACGTTTCTATGGAAACGACAGGATTTTCTTTTGGGAGGCGAGTATCTCCTATGCGATGAACTATTCCTTCTTTACTGCATCCCTCGCTTTGTCGAATTAAAACTGAAATTGCATCGCTATGAAATACTATGGGTTTTATGTCTTCTCCTTCTAAACCGAGTAACGTTTCTATGAATAATACAGGATCTTCTTTTGGGAGGCGAGTGTCTCCCTTCCGATGCACTACTCCTATTTTACTGCATCCCTCGCTCTTTCACATGGACGAATTAACACGGAAATTGCGCCGCTATGAAATACTATGCGTCCTATGACTTCTCCTTCTAAATCGAGTAACGTTTCTATGGAAACGACAGGATTTTCTTTTGGGAGGCGAGTATCTCCTATGTGATGAACTATTCCTTCTTTACTGCATCCCTCGCTCCCTCGCTTTGTCGAATTAAAACAGAAATTGCATCGCTATGAAATACTATGGGTTTTATGTCTTCTCCTTCTAATCCGAGTAACGTTTCCATGGAAAATGCAGGATTTTCTTTTGGGAGGCGAGTGTCTCCCTTCCGATGCACTATTCCTTCTTTACTGCATCCCTCGCTCCCTCACATTGGCGAATTAACACGGAAATTGCGCCGCTATCAAATACTATGCGTTCTATGACTTCTCCTTCTAAATCGAGTAACGTTTCTATGGAAACGACAGGATTTTCTTTTGGGAGGCAAGTATCTCCTATGCGATGCCCTATTCCTCCTTTACTGCATCCCTCGCTCCCTCGCTTTGTCGAATTAAAACTGAAATTGCATCGCTATGAAATCCTATGGGTTTAATTTTTTCTCCTTCTAAACCGAGTAACGTTTCTATTGAAAATTCAGGATTTTCTTTTGGGAGGCGAGTGTCTCCCTTCCGATGCGCTATTCCCTCTTTACTGCATCCTTCGCTCCCTCACATTGACGAATTAACACGGAAATTGTGCCGCTATGAAATACTATGCGTTCTATGACTTCTCCTTCTAAATCGAGTAACGTTTCTATGGAAACGACAGGATTTTCTTTTGGGAGGCGAGTATCTCCTATGCGATGAACTATTCCTTCTTTACTGCATCCCTCGCTCCCTCGCTTTGTCGAATTAAAACTGAAATTGCATCGCTATGAAATACTATGGGTTTTATGTCTTCTCCTTCTAAACCGAGTAACGTTTCTATGGAAAATACAGGATTTTCTTTTGGGAGGCGAGTGTCTCCCTTCCGATGCACTATTCCTATTTTACTGCATCTCTCGCTCCTTCACATTGACGAATTAGCACGGAAATTGCGCCGCTATGAAATACTATGCGTTCTATGACTTCTCCTTCAAAATCGAGTAACGTTTCTATGGAAACGACAGGATTTTCTTGTGGGAGGCGAGTATCTCCTATGCGATGAACTATTCCTTCCTTACTGCATCCCTCGTTCCCTCGCTTTGTCGTATTAAAACTTTAATTGCATCGCTATGAAATACTATGGGTTTTATGTCTTCTCCTTCTAAACCGAGTAACGTTTCTATGGAAAATGCAGGATTTTCTTTTGGGAGGCGAGTGTCTCCCTTCCGATGCACTATTCCTTCTTTACTGCATCCCCCGCTCCCTCACATTGGCGAATTAACACGGAAATTGCGCCGCTATGAAATACTATGCGTTCTATGACTTCTCCTTCTAAATCGAGTAACGTTTCTATGGAAACGAAAGGATTTTCTTTTGGGAGGCGAGTATCTCCTATGCGATGCCCTAATCCTTCTTTACTGCATCCCTCGCTCCCTCGCTTTGTCGAATTAAAACTGAAATTGCATCGCTATGAAATCCTATGGGTTTAATGTTTTCTCCTTCTAAACCGAGTAACGTTTCTATTGAAAATTCAGGATTTTCTTTTGGGAGGCGAGTGTCTCCCTTCCGATGCACTATTCCCTCTTTACTGCATCCTTCGCTCCCTCACATTGACGAATTAACACGGAAATTGCGCCGCTATGAAATTCTATGCGTTCTATGACTTCTCCTTCTAAATCGAGTAACGTTTCTATGGAAACGACAGGATTTTCTTTTGGGAGGCGAGTATCTCCTATGCGATGAACTATTCCTTCTTTACTGCATCCCTCGCTCCCTCGCTTTGTCGAATTAAAACTGAAATTGCATCGCTATGAAATACTATGGGTTTTATGTCTTCTCCTTCTAAACCGAGTAACGTTTCTATGGAAAATACAGGATTTTCTTTTGGGAGGCGAGTATCTCCTATGCGATGCACTATTCCTTCTTTACTGCATCCCTCGCTCCCTCGCTTTGTCGAATTAAAACTGAAATTGCATCGCTATGTAAAACTATGGGTTTTATATCTTCTCCTTCTAAACCGAGTAACGTTTCTATGGAAAATACAGGATTTTCTTTTGGGAGGCGAGTGTCTCCCTTCCGATGCATTATTCCTTCTTTACTGCATCACTCGGTCCCTCACATTGACGAATTAACACGGAAATTGCGCCGCTATGAAATACTATGCGTTCTATGACTTCTCCTTCAAAATCGAGTAACGTTTCTATGGGAACGACAGGATTTTCTTTTGGTAGGCGAGTATCTCCTATGCGATGAACTATTCCTTCTTTACTTCATCCCTCGCTCCCTCGCTTTGTCGAATTAAAACTGAAATTGCATCGCTATGAAATACTATGGGTTTTATGACTTCTCCTTCTAAACCGAGTAACGTTTCTACGGAAAATACAGGATTTTCTTTTGGGAGGCGAGTGTCTCCCTTCCGATGTACTATTCCTTCTATACTGCATCCCTCGCTCCGTCACATTGACGAATTAACACGGAAATTGCGCCGCTATGAAAAACTATGCGTTCTATGACTTCTCCTTCTAAATCGAGTAACGTTTCTATGGAAACGACAGGATTTTCTTTTGGGAGGCGAGTATCTCCTATGGGATGAACTATTCCTTCTTTACTGCATCCCTCGCTCCCTCGCTTTGTCGAATTAAAACTGAAATTGCATCGCTATGAAATTCTATGGGTTTTATGTCTTCTCCTTCTAAACCGAGTAACGTTTCTGTGGAAAATACAGGATTTTCTTTTGGGAGGTGAGGGTCTCCCTTCCGATGCACTATTCCTTCTTTACTGCATCCCTCGCTCCCTCACATTGACGAATTAACACGGAAATAGCGCCGCTATGAAATACTATGCGTCCTATGACTTCTCCTTCTAAATCGAGTAACGTTTCTATGGAAACGACAGGATTTTCTTTTGGGAGGCGAGTATCTCCTATGCGATGAACTATTCCGTCTTTACTGCATCCCTCGCTCCCTCGCTTTGTCGAGTTAAAACTGAAATTGCATCGCTATGAAATACTATGGGTTTTATGTCTTCTCCTTCTAAACCGAGTAACGTTTCTATGGAAAATACAGGATTATCATTTGGGAGGCAAGTGTCTCCCTTCCGATGAACTATTCCTATTTTACTGCATCCCTCGCTCTTTCACATGGACGAATTAACACGGAAATTGCGCCGCTATGAAATACTATGCGTTCTATGACTTCTCCTTCTAAATCGAGTAACGTTTCTATGGAAACGACAGGATTTTCTTTTGGGAGGCGAGTATCTCCTATGCGATGAACTATTCCTTCTTTACTGCATCCCTCGCTCCCTCGCTTTGTCGAATTAAAACTGAAATTGCATCGCTATGAAATACTATGGGTTTTATGTCTTCTCCTTCTAAACCGAGTAACGTTTCTATGAATAATACAGGATCCTCTTTTGGGAGGCGAGTGTCTCCCTTCCGATGCACTACTCCTATTTTACTGCATCCCTCGCTCTTTCACATGGACGAATTAACACGGAAATTGCGCCGCTATGAAATACTATGCGTCCTATGACTTCTCCTTCTAAATCGAGTAACGTTTCTATGGAAACGACAGGATTTTCTTTTGGGAGGCGAGTATCTCCTATGTGATGAACTATTCCTTCTTTACTGCATCCCTCGCTCCCTCGCTTTGTCGAATTAAAACAGAAATTGCATCGCTATGAAATACTATGGGTTTTATGTCTTCTCCTTCTAAACCGAGTAACGTTTCTATGGAAAATGCAGGATTTTCTTTTGGGAGGCGAGTGTCTCCCTTCCGATGCACTATTCCTTCTTTACTGCATCCCTCGCTCCCTCACATTGGCGAATTAACACGGAAATTGCGCCGCTATCAAATACTATGCGTTCTATGACTTCTCCTTCTAAATCGAGTAACGTTTCTATGGAAACGACAGGATTTTCTTTTGGGATTCAAGTATCTCCTATGCGATGCCCTATTCCTCCTTTACTGCATCCCTCGCTCCCTCGCTTTGTCGAATTAAAACTGAAATTGCATCGCTATGAAATCCTATGGGTTTAATATTTTCTCCTTCTAAACCGAGTAACGTTTCTATTGGAAATTCAGGATTTTCTTTTGGGAGGCGAGTGTCTCCCTTCCGATGCGCTATTCCCTCTTTACTGCATCCTTCGCTCCCTCACATTGACGAATTAACACGGAAATTGCGCCGCTATGAAATACTATGCGTCCTATGACTTCTCCTTCTAAATCGAGTAACGTTTCTATGGAAACGACAGGATTTTCTTTTGGGAGGCGAGTATCTCCTATGCGTTGCACTATTCCTTCTTTACTGCATCCCTCGCTCCCTCGCTTTGTCGAAATAAAACTGAAATTGCATCGCTATGAAATACTGTGGGTTTTATGCCTTCTCCTTCTAAACCGAGTAACGTTTCTATGGAAAATACAGGATTTTCATTTGGGAGGCGAGTGTCTCCCTTCCGATGCACTATTCCTTCTTTACTGCATCCCTCGCTCCCTCACATTGACGAATTAACACGGAAATTGCGCCGCTATGAAATACTATGCGTTCTATGGCTTCTCCTTCTAAATCGAGTAACGTTTCTATGGAAACGACAGGATTTTCTTTTGGGAGGCGAGTATCTCCTATGCGATGCACTATTCCTTCTTTACTGCATCCCTCGCTCCCTCGCTTTGTCGAATTAAAACTAAAATTGCATCGCTATGAAATACTATGGGTTTTATGTCTTCTCCTTCTAAACCGAGTAACGTTTCTACGGAAAATACAGGATTTTCTTTTGGGAGGCGCGTGTCTCCCTTCCGATGTACTATTCCTTCTATACTGCATCATTCGCTCCGTCACATTGACGAATTAACACGGAAATTGCGCCGCTATGAAATACTATGCGTTCTATGACTTCTCCTTCTAAATCGAGTAACGTTTCTATGGAAACGACAGGATTTTCTTTTGGGAGGCGTGTATCTCCTTTACGATGCACTATTCCTTCTTTACTGCATCCCTCGCTCCCTCGCTTTGTCGAAATAAAACTGAAATTGCATCGCTATGAAATACTGTGGGTTTTATGTCTTCTCCTTCTAAACCGAGTAACGTTTCTATGGGAAATACAGGATTTTCTTTTGGGAGGCGAGTGTCTCCCTTCCGATGCACTATTCCTTCTTTACTGCATCCCTCGCTCCCTCACATTGACGATTTAACACGGAAATTGCGCCGCTATGAAATACTATGCGTTCTATGACTTCTCCTTCTAAATCGAGTAACGTTTCTATGGAAACGACAGGATTTTCTTTTGGGAGGCGAGTATCTCCTATGCGATGCACTATTCCTTCTTTACTGCATCCCTCGCTCCCTCGCTTTGTCGAATTAAAACTAAAATTGCATCGCTATGAAATACTATGGGTTTTATGTCTTCTCCTTCTAAACCGAGTAACGTTTCTATGGAAAATACAGGATTTTCTTTTGGGAATCGCGTGTCTCCCTTCCGATGTACTATTCCTTCTATACTGCATCCCTCGCTCCGTCACATTGACGAATTAACACGGAAATTGCGCCGCTATGAAATACTATGCGTCCTATGACTTCTCCTTCTAAATCGAGTAACGTTTCTATGGAAACGACAGGATTTTCTTTTGGGAGGCGAGTATCTCCTATGCGATGAACTATTCCTTCTTTACTGCATCCCTCGCTTTGTCGAATTAAAACTGAAATTGCATCGCTATGAAATACTATGGGTTTTATGTCTTCTCCTTCTAAACCAGGTAACGTTTCTTTGGAAAATACAGGATTTTCTTTTGGGAGGCGAGTGTCTCCCTTCCGATGCACTATTCCTATTTTACTGCATCCCTCGCTCTTTCACATGGACGAATTAACACGGAAATTGCGCCGCTATGAAATACTATGCGTTCTACGACTTCTCCTTCTAAATCGAGTAACGTTTCTATGGAAACGACAGGATTTTCTTTTAGGAGGCGAGTATCTCCTATGCGATGAACTATTCCTTCTTTACTGCATCCCTCGCTTTGTCGAATTAAAACTGAAATTTCATCGATATGAAATACTATGGGTTTTATGTCTTCTCCTTCTAAACCGAGTAACGTTTCCTTGGAAAATACAGGATTTTCTTTTGGGAGGCGAGTGTCTCCCTTCCGATGCACTATTCCTTCTTTACTGCATCCCTCGCTCCCTCACATTGACGAATTAACACGGAAATAGCGCCGCTATGAAATACTATGCGTTCTATGACTTCTCCTTCTAAATCGAGTAACGTTTCTATGGAAACGACAGGATTTTCTTTTGGGAGGCGAGTATCTCCTATGCGATGCACTATTCCTTCTTTACTGCATCCCTCGCTCCCTCGCTTTGTCGAATTAAAACTAAAATTGCATCGCTATGAAATACTATGGGTTTTATGTCTTCTCCTTCTAACCCGTGTAACGTTTCTACGGAAAATACAGGATTTTCTTTTGGGAGGCACGTGTCTCCCTTCCGATGTACTATTCCTTCTATACTGCATCCCTCGCTCCGTCACATTGACGAATTAACACGGAAATTGCGCCGCTATGAAATACTATGCGTTCTATGACTTCTCCTTCTAAATCGAGTAACATTTCTATGGAAACGCCAGGATTTTCTTTTGGGAGGCGTGTATCTCCTTTACGATGCACTATTTCTTCTTTACTGCATCCCTCGCTTTGTCGAAATAATACTGAAATTGCATCGCTATGAAATACTATGGGTTTTATGTCTTCTCCTTCTAAACCGAGTAACGTTTCTCTGAAAAATACAGGATTTTCTTTTGGGAGGCGAGTGTCTCCCTTCCGATGCACTATTCCTATTTTACTGCATCCCTCGCTCTTTCACATGGACGAATTAACACGGAAATTGCGCCGCCATGAAATACTATGCGTCCTATGACTTCTCCTTCTAAATCGAGTAACGATTCTATGGAAACGACAGGATTTTCTTTTGGGAGGCGAGTATCTCCTATGCGATGAACTATTCCTTCTTTACTGCATCCCTCGCTCCCTCGCTTTGTCGAATTAAAACTGAAATTGCATCGCTATGAAATACTATGGGTTTTATGTCTTCTCCTTCTAAACCGAGTAACGTTTCTATGAAAAATACAGGATCTTCTTTTGGGAGGCGAGTGTCTCCCTTCCGATGCACTACTCCTATTTTACTGCATCCCTCGCTCTTTCACATGGACGAATTAACACGGAAATGGCGCCGCTATGAAATACTATGTGTCCTATGACTTCTCCTTCTAAATCGAGTAACGTTTCTATAGAAACGACAGGATTTTCTTTTGGGAGGCGAGTATCTCCTATGCGATGAACTATTCCTTCTTTACTGCATCCCTCGCTCCCTCGCTTTGTCGAATTAAAACTGAAATTGCATCGCTATGAAATACTATGGGTTTTATGTCTTCTCCTTCTAAACCGAGTAACGTTTCTATTGAAAATTCAGGATTTTCTTTTGGGAGGCGAGTGTCTCCCTTCCGATGCACTATTCCCTCTTTACTGCATCCTTCGCTCCCTCACATTGACGAATTAACACGGAAATTGCGCCGCTATGAAATACTATGCGTTCTATGACTTCTCCTTCTAAATCGAGTAACGTTTCTATGGAAACGACAGGATTTTCTTTTGGGAGGCGAGTATCTCCTATGCGATGAACTATTCCTTCTTTACTGCATCCCTCGCTCATTCGCTTTGTCGAATTAAAACTGAAATTGCATCGCTATGAAATACTATGGGTTTTATGTCTTCTCCTTCTAAACCGAGTAACGTTTCTGTGGAAAATACAGGATTTTCTTTTGGGAGGCGAGTATCTCCTATGCGATGAACTATTCCTTCTTTACTGCATCCCTCGCTCCCTCGCTTTGTCGAATTAAAACTGAAATTGCATCGCTATGAAATACTATGGGTTTTATGACTTCTCCTTCTAAACCGAGTAACGTTTCTACGGAAAATACAGGATTTTCTCTTGGGAGGCGAGTGTCTCCCTTCCGATGTACTATTCCTTCTATACTGCATCCCTCGCTCCGTCACATTGACGAATTAACACGGAAATTGCGCCGCTATGAAATACTATGAGTTCTATGACTTCTCCTTCTAAATCGAGTAACGTTTGTATGGAAACGACAGGATTTTCTTTTGGGAGGCGAGTATCTCCCATGCGATGCACTATTCCTTCTTTACTGAATCCCTCGCTCCCTCGCTTTGTCGAATTAAAACTAAAATTGCATCGCTATGAAATACTATGGGTTTATGTCTTCTCCTTCTAAACCGAGTAACGTTTCTACGGAAAATACAGGATTTTCTTTTGGGAGGCGCGTGTCTCCCTTCCGATGTACTATTCCTTCTATACTGCATCCCTCGCCTCCTCACATTGACGAATTAACACGGAAATTGCGCCGCTATGAAATACTATGCGTTCTATGACTTGTCCTTCTAAATCGAGTAACGTTTCTATGGAAACGACAGGATTTTCTTTTGGGAGGCGAGTATCTCCTATGCGATGCACTATTCCTTCTTTACTGCATCCCTCGCTCCCTAGCTTTGTCGAATTAAAACTAAATTGCATCGCTATCAAATACTGTGGGTTTTATGTCTTCTCCTTCTAAACCGAGTAACGTTTCTATTGAAAATACAGCATTTTCTTTTGGGAGGTGAGTGTCTCCCTTCCGATGCACTATGCCTTCTTTACTGCATCCCTCGCCCCCTCACATTGACGAATTAACACGGAAATTGCGCCGCTATGAAATACTATGCGTCCTATGACTTCTCCTTCTAAATCGAGTAACGTTTCTATGGAAACGACAGGATTTTCTTTTGGGAGGCGAGTATCTCCTATGCGATGAACTATTCCTTCTTTACTGCATCCCTCGCTCCCTCGCTTTGTCGAATTAAAACTGAAATTGCATCGCTATGAAATACTATGGGTTTTATGTGTTCTCCTTCTAAACCGAGTAACGTTACTATGGAAAATACAGGATTTTCTTTTGGGTGGCGAGTATCTCCTATGCGATGAACTATTGCTTCTATACTGCATCCCACGCTCCCTCACACTGACGAATTAACACGGAAATAGCGCCGCTATGAAATACTATGCGTCCTATGACTTCTCCTTCTAAATCGAGTAACGTTTCTATGGAAACGACAGGTTTTTCTTTTGGGAGGCGAGTATCTCCTATGCGATGAACTATTCCTTGTTTACTGCATCCCTCGCTCCCTCGCTTTGTCGAGTTAAAACTGAAATTGCATCGCTATGAAATACTATGGGTTTTATGTCTTCCCCTTCTAAACCCAGTAACGTTTCTATGGAAAATACAGGATTTTCTTTTGGGAGGCGAGTGTCTCCCTTCCGATGCACTATTCCTATTTTACTGCATCTCTCGCTCCTTCATATTGACGAATTAGCACGGAAATTGCGCAGCTATGAAATACTATGCGTTCTATGACTTCTCCTTCTAAATCGAGTAACGTTTCTATGGAAACGACCGGATTTTCTTTTGGGAGACGAGTATCTCCTATGCGATGCACTATTCCTTCTTTACTGCATCCCTCGCTCCCTCGCTTTGTCGAATTAAAACTGAAATTGCATCGCTATGAAATACTATGGGTTTTATATCTTCTTCTTCTAAACCGAGAAACGTTTCTATGGAAAATACAGGATTTTCTTTTGGGAGGCGAGTGTCTCCCTTCCGATGCATTATTCCTTCTTTCCTGCATCCCTCGGTCCCTCACATTGACGAATTAACACGGACATTGCGCCGCTATGAAATACTATGCGTTCTATGACTTCTCCTTCTAAATCGAGTAACGTTTCTATGGAAACGACAGGATTTTCTTTTGGGAGGCGAGTATCTCCTATGCGATGAACTATTCCTTCTTTACTACATCCCTCGCTCCCTAGCTTTGTCGAATTAAAACTGAAATTGCATCGCTATGAACTACTATGGGTTTTATGTCTTCTCCTTCTAAACCGAGTAACGTTACTATGAAAAATAGAGGATTTTCCTTTGGGAGGCGAGTGTCTCCCTTCCGATGCACTATTCCTATTTTACTGCATCCCTCGCTCTTTCACATGGACGAATTAACACGGAAATTGCGCCGCTATGAAATACTATGCGTCCTATGACTTCTGCTTCTAAATCGAGTAACGTTTCTATGGAATCGACAGGATTTTCTTTTGGGAGGCGAGTATCTCCTATGCGATGAACTATTCCTTCTTTACTGCATCCCTCGCTCCCTCGCTTTGTCGAATTAAAACTGAAATTGCATCGCTATGAAATACTATGGGTTTTATGTGTTCTCCTTCTAAACCGAGTAACGTTACTATGGAAAATACAGGATTTTCTTTTGGGTGGCGAGTGTCTCCCTTCCGATACACTATTCCTATTTTACTGCATCCCTCGCTCCTTCACATTGACGAATTAGCACGGAAATTGCGCCGCTATGAAATACTATGCGTCCTATGACTTCTCCTTCTAAATCGAGTAACGTTTCTATGGAAACGACAGGATTTTCTTTTGGGAGGCGAGTATCTCCTATGCGATGAACTATTCCTTCTTTACTGCATCCCTCGCTCCCTCGCTTTGTCGAATTAAAACTGCAGTTGCATCGCTATGAAATACTATGGGTTTTATGTCTTCTCCTTCTAAACCGAGTAACGTTTCTATGGAAAATACAGGATTTTCTTTTGGGAGGCGAGTGTCTCCCCTCCGATGCACTATTCCTTCTTTACTGCATCCCTCGCTCCCTCACATTGGCGAATTAACACGGAAATTGCACCGCTATGAAATACTATGCGTCCTATGACTTCTCCTTCTAAATCGAGTAACGTTTCTATGGAAACGACAGGATTTTCTTTTGGGAGGCGAGTATATCCTATGCGATGAACTATTCCTTCTTTACTGCATCCCTCGCTCCCTCGCTTTGTCGAATTAAAACTGAAATTGCATCGCTATGAAATACTATGGGTTTTATGTCTTCTCCTTCTAAACCGAGTAACGTTTCTATGAAAAATACAGGATTTTCTTTTGGGAGGCGAGTGTCTCTCTTCCGATGCACTATTCCTATTTTACTGCATCCCTCGGTCCCTCACATTGACGAATTAGCACGGAAATTGCGCCGCTATGATATACTATGCGTTCTATGACTTCTCCTTCTAAATCGAGTAACGTTTCTATGGAAACGACAGGATTTTCTTTTGGGAGGCGAGTATCTCCTATGCGATGAACTATTCCTTCTTTACTGCATCCCTCGCTCCCTCGCTTTGTCGAATTAAAACTGAAATTGCATCGCTATGAAATACTATGGGTTTTATGTCTTCTCCTTCTAAACCGAGTAAAGTTTCTATGAAAAATACAGGATTTTCTTTTGGGAGGCGAGTGTCTCCCTTCCGATGCACTATTCCTATTTTACTGCATCCCTCGGTCCCTCACATTGACGAATTAGCACGGAAATTGCGCCGCTATGAAATACTATGCGTTCTATGACTTCTCCTTCTAAATCGAGTAACGTTTCTATGGAAACGACAGGATTTTCTTTTGGGAGGCGAGTATCTCCTATGCGATGAACTATTCCTTCTTTACTGCATCCCTCGCTCCCTCGCTTTGTCGAATTAAAACTGCAATTGCATCGCTATGAAATACTACGGGTTTTATGTCTTCTCCTTCTAAACCGAGTAACGTTTCTATGAAAAATACAGGATTTTCTTTTGGGAGGCGAGTGTCTCCCTTCCGATGCACTATTCCTATTTTACTGCATCCCTCGCTCTTTCACATGGACGAATTTACACGGAAATTGCGCCGCTATGAAATACTATGCGTCCTATGACTTCTCCTTCTAAATCGAGTAACGTTTCTATGGAAACGACAGGATTTTCTTTTGGGAGGCGAGTATCTCCTATGCGATGAACTATTCCTTCTTTACTGCATCCCTCGCTCCCTCGCTTTGTCGAATTAAAACTAAAATTGCGTCGCTATGAAATACTATGGGTTTTATGTCTTCTCCTTCTAAACCGAGTAACGTTTCTATGAAAAATACAGGATTTTCTTTTGGGAGGCGAGTGTCTCCCTTCCGATGCACTATTCCTATTTTACTCCATCCCTCGGTCCCTCACATTGACGAATTAGCACGGAAATTGCGCCGCTATGAAATACTATGCGTTCTATGACTTCTCCTTCTAAATCGAGTAACGTTTCTATGGAAACGACAGGATTTTCTTTTGGGAGGCGAGTATCTCCTATGCGATGAACTATTCCTTCTTTACTGCATCCCTCGCTCCCTCGCTTTGTCGAATTAATACTGAAATTGCATCGCTATGAAATACTATGGGTGTTATGTCTTCTCCTTCTTAACCGAGTAACGTTTCTATGAAAAATACAGGATTTTCTTTTGGGAGGCGAGTGTCTCCCTTCCGATGCACTATTCCTATTTTACTGCATCCCTCGCTCTTTCACATGGACGAATTAACACGGAAATTGCGCCGCTATGAAATACTATGCGTCCTATGATTTCTCCCTCTAAATCGAGTAACGTTTCTATGGAAACGACAGGATTCTCTTTTGGGAGGCGAGTATCTCCTATGCGATGAACTATTCCTTCTTTACTGCATCCCTCGCTCCCTCGCTTTGTCGAATTAAAACTGCAATTGCATCGCTGTGAAAAACTATGGGTTTTATGTCTTCTCCTTCTAAACCGAGTAACGTTTCTATGGAAAATACAGGATTTTCTTTTGGGAGGCGAGTGTCTCCCCTCCGATGCACTATTCCTTCTTTACTGCATCCCTCGCTCCCTCACATTGGCGAATTAACACGGAAATTGCGCCGCTATGAAATACTATGCGTTCTATGACTTCTCCTTCTAAATCGAGTAACGTTTCTATGGAAACGACAGGATTTTCTTTTGGGAGGCGAGTATCTCCTATGCGATGAACTATTCCTTCTTTACTGCATCCCTCGCTCCCTCGCTTTGTCGAATTAAAACTGAAATTGCATCGCTATGAAATACTATGGGTTTTATGTCTTCTCCTTCTAAACCGAGTAACGTTTCTATGAAAAATACAGGATTTTCTTTTGGGAGGCGAGTGTCTCCCTTCCGATGCACTATTCCTATTTTACTCCATCCCTCGGTCCCTCACATTGACGAATTAGCACGGAAATTGCGCCGCTATGAAATACTATGCGTTCTATGACTTCTCCTTCTAAATCGAGTAACGTTTCTATGGAAACGACAGGATTTTCTTTTGGGAGGCGAGTATCTCCTATGCGATGAACTATTCCTTCTTTACTGCATCCCTCGCTCCCTCGCTTTGTCGAATTAAAACTGAAATTGCATCGCTATGAAATACTATGGGTGTTATGTCTTCTCCTTCTTAACCGAGTAACGTTTCTATGAAAAATACAGGATTTTCTTTTGGGAGGCGTGTGTCTCCCTTCCGATGCACTATTCCTATTTTACTGCATCCCTCGCTCTTTCACATGGACGAATTAACACGGAAATTGCGCCGCTATGAAATACTATGCGTTCTATGATTTCTCCCTCTAAATCGAGTAACGTTTCTATGGAAACGACAGGATTCTCTTTTGGGAGGCGAGTATCTCCTATGCGATGAACTATTCCTTCTTTACTGCATCCCTCGCTCCCTCGCTTTGTCGAATTAAAACTGAAATTGCATCGCTATGAAATACTATGGGTTTTATGTCTTCTCCTTCTAAACCGAGTAACGTTTCTATGGAAAATACAGGATTTTCTTTTGGGAGGCGAGTGTCTCCCCTCCGATGCACTATTCCTTCTTTACTGCATCCCTCGCTCCCTCACATTGGCGAATTAACACGGAAATTGCGCCGCTATGAAATACTATGCGTTCTATGACTTCTCCTTCTAAATCGAGGAACGTTTCCATGGAAACGAACGGATTTTCTTTTGGGAGGCGAGTATCTCCTATGCGATGCACTATTCCTTCTTTACTGCATCCCTCGCTCCCTCGCTTTGTCGAATTAAAACTGAAATTGCATCGCTCTGAAATACTATGGGTTTTATATCTTCTCCTTCTAAACCGAGTAACGTTTCTATGGAAAATACAGGATTTTCTTTTGGGAGGCGAGTGTCTCCCTTCCGATGCATTATTCCTTCTTTACTGCATCCCTCGGTCCCTCACATTGACGAATTAACACGGAAATTGCGCCGCTATGAAATACTATGCGTTCTATGACTTCTCCTTCTAAATCGAGTAACGTTTCTATGGAAACGACAGGATTTTCTTTTGGTAGGCGAGTATCTCCTATGCGATGAACTATTCCTTCTTTACTGCATCCCTCGCTCCCTCGCCTTGTCGAATTAAAACTGAAATTGCATCGCTATGAAATACTATGGGTTTTATGTCTTCTCCTTCTAAACCGAGTAACGTTTCTATGAAAAATACAGGATTTTCTTTTGGGAGGCGAGTGTCTCCCTTCCGATGGACTATTCCTATTTTACTGCATCCCTCGCTCTTTCACATGGACGAATTAACACGGAAATTGCGCCGCTATGAAATACTATGCGTCCTATGACTTCTCCTTCTAAATCGAGTAACGTTTCTATGGAAACGACAGGATTTCCTTTTGGGAGGCGAGTATCTCCTATGCGATGAACTATTCCTTCTTTACTGCATCCCTCGCTCCCTCGCTTTGTCGAATTAAAACTGCAATTGCATCGCTATGAAATACTATGGGTTTTATGTCTTCTCCTTCTAAACCGAGTAACGTTTCTATGGAAAATACAGGATTTTCTTTTGGGAGGCGAGTGTCTCCCCTCCGATGCACTATTCCTTCTTTACTGCATCCCTCGCTCTTTCACATGGACGAATTAACACGGAAATTGCGCCGCTATGAAATACTATGCGTCCTATGACTTCTCCTTCTAAATCGAGTAACGTTTCTATGGAAACGACAGGATTTTCTTTTGGGAGGCGAGTATCTCCTATGCGATGAACTATTCCTTCTTTACTGCATCCCTCGCTCCCTCGCTTTGTCGAATTAAAACTGCAGTTGCATCGCTATGAAATACTATGGGTTTTATGTCTTCTCCTTCTAAACCGAGTAACGTTTCTATGGAAAATACAGGATTTTCTTTTGGGAGGCGAGTGTCTCCCCTCCGATGCACTATTCCTTCTTTACTGCATCCCTCGCTCCCTCACATTGGCGAATTAACACGGAAATTGCACCGCTATGAAATACTATGCGTTCTATGACTTATCCTTCTAAATCGAGTAACGTTACTATGGAAACGACAGGATTTTCTTTTGGGAGGCGAGTATCTCCTATGCGATGATCTATTCCTTCTTTACTGCTTCCCTCGCTCCCTCGCTTTGTCGAATTAAAACTGAAATTGCATCGCTATGAAATACTATGGGTTTTATGTCTTCTCCTTCTAAACCGAGTAACGTTTCTATGAAAAATACAGGATTTTCTTTTGGGAGGCGAGTGTCTCCCTTCCGATGCACTATTCCTATTTTACTGCATCCCTCGGTCCCTCACATTGACGAATTAGCACGGAAATTGCGCCGCTATGAAATACTATGCGTTCTATGACTTCTCCTTCTAAATCGAGTAACGTTTCTATGGAAACGACAGGATTTTCTTTTGGGAGGCGAGTATCTCCTATGCGATGAACTATTCCTTCTTTACTGCATCCCTCGCTCCCTCGCTTTGTCGAATTAAAACTGAAATTGCATCGCTATGAAATACTATGGGTTTTATGTCTTCTCCTTCTAAACCGAGTAACGTTTCTATGAAAAATACAGGATTTTCTTTTGGGAGGCGAGTGTCTCCTTCCGATGCACTATTCCTATTTTACTGCATCCCTCAGTCCCTCACATTGACGAATTAGCACGGAAATTGCGCTGCTATGAAATACTATGCGTTCTATGACTTCTCCTTCTAAACCGAGTAACGTTTCTATGAAAAATACAGGATTTTCTTTTGGGAGGCGAGTGTCTCCCTTCCGATGCACTATTCCTATTTTACAGCATCCCTCGCTCTTTCACATGGACGAATTAACACGGAAATTGCGCCGCTATGAAATACTATGCGTCCTATGATTTCTCCTTCTAAATCGAGTAACGTTTCTATGGAAACGACAGGATTCTCTTTTGGGAGGCGAGTATCTCCTATGCGATGAACTATTCCTTCTTTACTGCATCCCTCGCTCCCTCGCTTTGTCGAATTAAAACTGCAATTGCATCGCTATGAAAAACTATGGGTTTTTTGTCTTCTCCTTCTAAACCGAGTAACGTTTCTATGGAAAATACAGGATTTTCTTTTGGGAGGCGAGTGTCTCCCCTCCGATGCACTAATCCTTCTTTACTGCATCCCTCGCTCCCTCACATTGGCGAATTAACACGGAAATTGCGCCGCTATGAAATACTATGCGTTCTATGACTTCTCCTTCTAAATCGAGTAACGTTTCTATGGAAACGACAGGATTTTCTTTTGGGAGGCGAGTATCTCCTATGCGATGAACTATTCCTTCTTTACTGCATCCCTCGCTCCCTTGCTTTGTCGAATTAAAACTGAAATTGCATCGCTATGAAATACTATGGGTTTTATGTCTTCTCCTTCTAAACCGAGTAACGTTTCTATGGAAAATACAGGATTTTCTTTTGGGAGGCGAGTGTCTCCCCTCCGATGCACTATTCCTTCTTTACTGCATCCCTCGCTCCCTCACATTGGCGAATTAACACGGAAATTGCGCCGCTATGAAATACTATGCGTTCTATGACTTCTCCTTCTAAATCGAGTAACGTTTCCATGGAAACGAACGGATTTTCTTTTGGGAGGCGAGTATCTCCTATGCGATGCACTACTCCTTCTTTACTGCCTCCCTCGCTCCCTCGCTTTGTCGAATTAAAACTGAAATTGCATCGCTCTGAAATACTATGGGTTTTATATCTTCTCCTTCTAAACCGAGTAACGTTTCTATGGAAAATACAGGATTTTCTTTTGGGAGGCGAGTGTCTCCCTTCCGATGCATTATTCCTTCTTTACTGCATCCCTCGGTCCCTCACATTGACGAATTAACACGGAAATTGCGCCGCTATGAAATACTATGCGTTCTATGACTTCTCCTTCTAAATCGAGTAACGTTTCTATGGAAACGACAGGATTTTCTTTTAGGAGGCGAGTATCTCCTATGCGATGAACTATTCCTTCTTTACTGCATCCCTCGCTCCCTCGCCTTGTCGAATTAAAACTGAAATTGCATCGCTATGAAATACTATGGGTTTTATGTCTTCTCCTTCTAAACCGAGTAACGTTTCTATGAAAAATACAGGATTTTCTTTTGGGAGGCGAGTGTCTCCCTTCCGATGGACTATTCCTATTTTACTGCATCCCTCGCTCTTTCACATGGACGAATTAACACGGAAATTGCGCCGCTATGAAATACTATGCGTCCTATGACTTCTCCTTCTAAATCGAGTAACGTTTCTATGGAAACGACAGGATTTTCTTTTGGGAGGCGAGTATCTTCTATGCGATGAACTATTCCTTCTTTACTGCATCCCTCGCTCCCTCGCTTTGTCGAATTAAAACTGCAATTGCATCGCTATGAAATACTATGGGTTTTATGTCTTCTCCTTCTAAACCGAGTAACGTTTCTATGGAATATACAGGATTTTCTTTTGGGAGGCGAGTGTCTCCCCTCCGATGCACTATTCCTTCTTTACTGCATCCCTCGCTCTTTCACATGGACGAATTAACACGGAAATTGCGCCGCTATGAAATACTATGCGTCCTATGTCTTCTCCTTCTAAATCGTGTAACGTTTCTATGGAAACGACAGGATTTTCTTTTGGGAGGCGAGTATCTCCTATGCGATGAACTATTCCTTCTTTACTGCAACCCTCGCTCCCTCGCTTTGTCGAATTAAAACTGCAGTTGCATCGCTATGAAATACTATGGGTTTTATGTCTTCTCCTTCTAAACCGAGTAACGTTTCTATGGAAAATACAGGATTTTCTTTTGGGAGGCGAGTGTCTCCCCTCCGATGCACTATTCCTTCTTTACTGCATCCCTCGCTCCCTCACATTGGCGAATTAACACGGAAATTGCACCGCTATGAAATACTATGCGTTCTATGACTTATCCTTCTAAATCGAGTAACGTTTCTATGGAAACGACAGGATTTTCTTTTGGGAGGCGAGTATCTCCTATGCGATGAACTATTCCTTCTTTACTGCATCCCTCGCTCCCTCGCTTTGTCGAATTAAAACTGAAATTGCATCGCTATGAAATACTATGGGTTTTATGTCTTCTCCTCCTAAACCGAGTAACGTTTCTATGAAAAATACAGGATTTTCTTTTGGGAGGCGAGTGTCTCCCTTCCGATGCACTATTCCTAATTTACTGCATCCCTCGGTCCCTCACATTGACGAATTAGCACGGAAATTGCGCCGCTATGAAATACTATGCGTTCCTTGACTTCTCCTTCTAAATCGAGTAACGTTTCTATGGAAACGACAGGATTTCCTTTTGGGAGGCGAGCATCTCCTATGCGATGAACTATTCCTTCTTTACTGCATCCCTCGCTCCCTCGCTTTGTCGAATTAAAACTGAAATTGCATCGCTATGAAATACTATGGGTTTTATGTCTTCTCCTTCTAAACCGAGTAACGTTTCTATGAAAAATACGGGATTTTCTTTTGGGAGGCGAGTGTCTCCCTTCCGATGCACTATTCCTATTTTACTGCATCCCTCGGTCCCTCACATTGACGAATTAGCACGGAAATTGCGCTGCTATGAAATACTATGCGTTCTATGACTTCTCCTTCAAAATCGAGTAACGTTTCTATGGAAACGACAGGATTTTCTTTTGGGAGGCGAGTATCTCCTATGCGATGAACTATTCCTTCTTTACTGCATCCCTCGCTCCCTCGCTTTGTCGAATTAAAACTGCAATTGCATCGCTATGAAATACTATGGGTTTTATGTCTTCTCCTTCTAAACCGAGTAACGCTTCTATGAAAAATACAGGATTTTCTTTTGGGAGGCGAGTGTCTCCCTTCCGATGCACTATTCCTATTTTACTGCATCCCTCGCTCTTTCACATGGACGAATTTACACGGAAATTGCGCCGCTATGAAATACTATGCGTCCTATGACTTCTCCTTCTAAATCGAGTAACGTTTCTATGGAAACGACAGGATTTTCTTTTGGGAGGCGAGTATCTCCTATGCGATGAACTATTCCTTCTTTACTGCATCCCTCGCTCCCTCGCTTTGACGAATTAAAACTAAAATTGCATCGCTATGAAATACTATGGGTTTTATGTCTTCTCCTTCTAAACCGAGTAACGTTTCTATGGAATATACAGGATTTTCTTTTGGGAGGCGAGTGTCTCCCCTCCGATGCACTATTCCTTCTTTACTGCATCCCTCGCTCCTTCACATTGGCGAATTAACACGGAAATTGCGCCGCTATGAAATACTATGCGTTCTATGACTTCTCCTTCTAAATCGAGTAACGTTTCTATGGAAACGACAGGATTTTCTTTTGGGAGGCGAGTATCTCCTATGCGATGAACTATTCCTTCTTTACTGCATCCCTCGCTCCCTCGCTTCGTCGAATTAAAACTGAAATTGCATCGCTATGAAATACTATGGGTTTTATGTCTTCTCCTTCTAAACCGAGTAACGTTTCTATGAAAAATACAGGATTTTGTTTTGGGAGGCGAGTGTCTCCCTTCCGATGAACTATTCCTATTTTACTGCATCCCTCGGTCCCTCACATTGACGAATTAGCACGGAAATTGCGCCGCTATGAAATACTATGCGTTCTATGACTTCTCCTTCTAAATCGAGTAACGTTTCTATGGAAACGACAGGATTTTCTTTTGGGAGGCGAGTATCTCCTATGCGATGAACTATTCCTTCTTTACTGCATCCCTCTCTCCCTCGCTTTGTCGAATTAAAACTGCAATTGCATCGCTATGAAATACTATGGGTTTTATGTCTTCTCCTTCTAAACCGAGTAACGTTTCTATGGAAAATACAGGATTTTCTTTTGGGAGGCGAGTGTCTCCCCTCTGATGCACTATTCCTTCTTTACTGCATCCCTCGCTCCCTCACATTGGCGAATTAACACGGAAATTGCGCCGTTATGAAATACTATGCGTTCCATGACTTCTCCTTCTAAATCGAGTAACGTTTCTATGGAAACGACAGGATTTTCTTTTGGGAGGCGAGTATCTCCTATACGATGAACTATTCCTTCTTTACTGCATCCCTCGCTCCCTCGCTTTGTCGAATTAAAACTAAAATTGCTTCGCTATGAAATACTATGGGTTTTATGTCTTCTCCTTCTAAACCGAGTAACGTTTCTATGGAATATACAGGATTTTCTTTTGGGAGGCGGGTGTCTCCCCTGCGATGCACTATTCCTTCTTTACTGCATCCCTCGCTCCTTCACATTGGCGAATTAACACGGAAATTGCGCCGCTATGAAATACTATGCGTTCTATGACTTCTCCTTCTAAATCGAGTAACGTTTCTATGGAAACGACAGGATTTTCTTTTGGGAGGCGAGTATCTCCTATGCGATGAACTATTCCTTCTTTACTGCATCCCTCGCTCCCTCGCTTTGTCGAATTAAAACTGAAATTGCATCGCTATGAAATACTATGGGTTTTATGTCTTCTCCTTCTAAACCGAGTAACGTTTCTATGGAAAATACAGGATTTTCTTTTGGGAGGCGAGTGTCTCCCCTCTGATGCACTATTCCTTCTTTACTGCATCCCTCGCTCCCTCACATTGGCGAATTAACACGGTAATTGCGCCGCTATGAAATACTATGCGTTCCATGACTTCTCCTTCTAAATCGAGTAACGTTTCTATGGAAACGACAGGATTTTCTTTTGGGAGGCGAGTATCTCCTATGCGATGAACTATTCCTTCTTTACTGCATCCCTCGCTCCCTCGCTTTGTCGAATTAAAACTGAAATTGCATCGCTATGAAATACTATGGGTTTTATGTCTTCTCCTTCTAAACCGAGTAACGTTTCTATGGAAAATACAGGATTTTCTTTTGGGAGGCGAGTGTCTCCCCTCTGATGCACTATTCCTTCTTTACTGCATCCCTCGCTCCCTCACATTGGCGAATTAACACGGAAATTGCGCCGCTATGAAATACTATGCGTTCTATGACTTCTCCTTCTAAATCGAGTAACGTTTCTATGGAAACGACAGGATTTTCTTTTGGGAGGCGAGTATCTCCTATGCGATGAACTATTCCTTCTTTACTGCATCCCTCGCTCCCTCGCTTTGTCGAATTAAAACTGAAATTGCATCGCTATGAAATACTATGGGTTTTATGTCTTCTCCTTCTAAACCGAGTAACGTTTCTATGAAAAATACAGGATTTTCTTTTGGGAGGCGAGTGTCTCCCTTCCGATGCACTATTCCTATTTTACTGCATCCCTCGCTCTTTCACATGGACGAATTAACACGGAAATTGCGCCGCTATGAAATACTATGCGTCCTATGACTTCTCCTTCTAAATCGAGTAACGTTTCTATGGAAACGACAGGATTTTCTTTTGGGAGGCGAGTATCTCCTATGCGATGAACTATTCCTTCTTTACTGCATCCCTCGCTCCCTCGCTTTGTCGAATTAAAACTGAAATTGCATCGCTATGAAATACTATGGGTTTTATGTCTTCTCCGTCTAAACTGAGTAACGTTTCTATGGAAAATACAGGATTTTCTTTTGGGAGGCGAGTGTCTCCCCTCCGATGCACTATTCCTTCTTTACTGCATCCCTCGCTCTTTCACATGGACGAATTAACACGGAAATTGCGCCGCTATGAAATACTATGCGTCCTATGACTTCTCCTTCTAAATCGAGTAACGTTTCTATGGAAACGACAGGATTTTCTTTTGGGAGGCGAGTATCTCCTATGCGATGAACTATTCCTTCTTTACTGCATCCCTCGCTCCCTCGCTTTGTCGAATTAAAACTGCAATTGCATCGCTATGAAATACTATGGGTTTTATGTCTTCTCCTTCTAAACCGAGTAACGTTTCTATGGAAAATACAGGATTTTCTTTTGGGAGGCGAGTGTCTCCCCTCCGATGCACCATTCCTTCTTTACTGCATCCCTCGCTCCCTCACATTGGCGAATTAACACGGAAATTGCGCCGCTATGAAATACTATGCGTCCTATGACTTCTCCTTCTAAATCGAGTAACGTTTCTATGGAAACGACAGGATTTGCTTTTGGGAGGCGAGTATCTCCTATGCGATGAACTATTCCTTCTTTACTGCATCCCTCGCTCCCTCGCTTTGTCGAATTAAAACTAAAATTGCATCGCTATGAAATACTATGGGTTTTATGTCTTCTCCTTCTAAACCGAGTAACGTTTCTATGGAATATACAGGATTTTCTTTTGGGAGGCGAGTGTCTCCCCTCCGATGCACTATTCCTTCTTTACTGCATCCCTCGCTCCTTCACATTGGCGAATTAACACGGAAATTGCGCCGCTATGAAATACTATGCGTTCTATGACTTCTCCTTCTAAATCGAGTAACGTTTCTATGGAAACGACAGGATTTTCTTTTGGGAGGCGAGTATCTCCTATGCGATGAACTATTCCTTCTTTACTGCATCCCTCGCTCCCTCGCTTTGTCGAATTAAAACTGAAATTGCATCGCTATGAAATACTATGGGTTTTATGTCTTCTCCTTCTAAACCGAGTAACGTTTCTATGGAAAATACAGGATTTTCTTTTGGGAGGCGAGTGTCTCCCCTCTGATGCACTATTCCTTCTTTACTGCACCCCTCGCTCCCTCACATTGGCGAATTAACACGGAAATTGCGCCGCTATGAAATACTATGCGTTCCATGACTTCTCCTTCTAAATCGAGTAACGTTTCTATGGAAACGACAGGATTTTCTTTTGGGAGGCGAGTATCTCCTATGCGATGAACTATTCCTTCTTTACTGCATCCTTCGCTCCCTCTCTTTGTCGAATTAAAACTGAAATTGCATCGCTATGAAATACTATGGGTTTTATGTCTTCTCCTTCTAAACCGAGTAACGTTTCTATGAAAAATACAGGATTTTCTTTTGGGAGGCGAGTGTCTCCCTTCCGATGCACTATTCCTATTTTACTGCATCCCTCGCTCTTTCACATAGACGAATTAACACGGAAATTGCGCCGCTATGAAATACTATGCGTCCTATGACTTCTCCTTCTAAATCGAGTAACGTTTCTATGGAAACGACAGGATTTTCTTTTGGGAGGCGAGTATCTCCTATGCGATGCACTATTCCTTCTTTACTGCATCCCTCGCTCCCTCGCTTTGTCGAATTAAAACTGAAATTGCATCGCTATGAAATACTATGGGTTTTATGTCTTCTCCTTCTAAACTGAGTAACGTTTCTATGGAAAATACAGGATTTTCTTTTGGGAGGCGAGTGTCTCCCCTCCGATGCACTATTCCTTCTTTACTGCATCCCTCGCTCTTTCACATGGACGAATTAACACGGAAATTGCGCCGCTATGAAATACTATGCGTCCCATGACTTCTCCTTCTAAATCGAGTAACGTTTCTATGGAAACGACAGGATTTTCTTTTGGGAGGCGAGTATCTCCTATGCGATGAACTATTCCTTCTTTACTGCATCCCTCGCTCCCTCGCTTTGTCGAATTAAAACTGCAATTGCATCGCTATAAAATACTATGGGTTTTATGTCTTCTCCTTCTAAACCGAGTAACGTTTCTATGGAAAATACAGGATTTTCTTTTGGGAGGCGAGTGTCTCCCCTCCGATGCACCATTCCTTCTTTACTGCATCCCTCGCTCCCTCACATTGGCGAATTAACACGGAAATTGCGCCGCTATGAAATACTATGCGTCCTATGACTTCTCCTTCTAAATCGAGTAACGTTTCTATGGAAACGACAGGATTTTCTTTTGGGAGGCGAGTATCTCCTATGCGATGAACTATTCCTTCTTTACTGCATCCCTCGCTCCCTCGCTTTGTCGAATTAAAACTGAAATTGCATCGCTATGAAATACTATGGGTTTTATGTCTTCTCCTTCTAAACCGAGTAACGTTTCTATGAAAAATACAGGATTTTCTTTTGGGAGGCGAGTGTCTCCCTTCCGATGCACTATTCCTATTTTACTGCATCCCTCGCTCTTTCACATGGACGAATTAACACGGAAATTGCGCCGCTATGAAATACTATGCGTCCTATGACTTCTCCTTCTAAATCGAGTAACGTTTCTATGGAAACGACAGGATTTTCTTTTGGGAGGCGAGTATCTCCTATGCGACGAACTATTCCTTCTTTACTGCATCCCTCGCTCCCTCGCTTTGTCGAATTAAAACTGCAATTGCATCGCTATGAAATACTATGGGTTTTATGTCTTCTCCTTCTAAACCGAGTAACGTTTCTATTTAAAATACAGGATTTTCTTTTGGGAGGCGAGTGTCTCCCCTCCGATGCACTATTCCTTCTTTACTGCATCCCTCGCTCTTTCACATGGACGAATTAACACGGAAATTGCGCCGCTATGAAATACTATGCGTCCTATGAATTCTCCTTCTAAATCGAGTAACGTTTCTATGGAAACGACAGGATTTTCTTTTGGGAGGCGAGTATCTCCTATGCGATGAACTATTCCTTCTTTACTGCATCCCTCGCTCCCTCGCTTTGTCGAATTAAAACTGAAATTGCATCGCTATGAAATACTATGGGTTTTATGTCTTCTCCTTCTAAACCGAGTAACGTTTCTATGAAAAATACAGGATTTTCTTTTGGGAGGCGAGTGTCTCCCTTCCGATGCACTATTCCTATTTTACTGCATCCCTCGCTCTTTCACATGGACGAATTAACACGGAAATTGCGCCGCTATGAAATACTATGCGTCCTATGACTTCTCCTTCTAAATCGAGTAACGTTTCTATGGAAACGACAGGATTTTCTTTTGGGAGGCGAGTATCTCCTATGCGATGAACTATTCCTTCTTTACTGCATCCCTCGCTCCCTCGCTTTGTCGAATTAAAACTGCAATTGCATCGCTATGAAATACTATGGGTTTTAAGTCTTCTCCTTCTAAACCGAGTAACGTTTCTATGGAAAATACAGGATTTTCTTTTGGGAGGCGAGTGTCTCCCTTCCGATGCACTATTCCTATTTTACTGCATCCCTCGCTCTTTCACATGGACGAATTAACACGGAAATTGCGCCGCTATGAAATACTATGCGTCCTATGACTTCTCCTTCTAAATCGAGTAACGTTTCTATGGAAACGACAGGATTTTCTTTTGGGAGGCGAGTATCTCCTTTGCGATGAACTATTCCTTCTTTACTGCATCCCTCGCTCCCTCGCTTTGTCGAATTAAAACTGCAATTGCATCGCTATGAAATACTATTGGTTTTATGTCTTCTCCTTCTAAACCGAGTAACGTTTCTATGGAAAATACAGGATTTACATTTGGGAGGCGAGTGTCTCCCCTCCGATGCACTATTCCTTCTTTACTGCATCCCTCGCTCCCTCACATTGGCGAATTAACACGGAAATTGCGCCGCTATGAAATACTATGCGTTCTATGACTTCTCCTTCTAAATCGAGTAACGTTTCTATGGAAACGACAGGATTTTCTTTTGGGAGGCGAGTATCTCCTTTGCGATGAACTATTCCTTCTTTACTGCATCCCTCGCTCCCTCGCTTTGTCGAATTAAAACTGCAATTGCATCGCTATGAATTACTATTGGTTTTATGTCTTCTCCTTCTAAACCGAGTAACGTTTCTATGGAAAATACAGGATTTACTTTTGGGAGGCGAGTGTCTCCCCTCCGATGCACTATTCCTTCTTTACTGCATCCCTCGCTCCCTCACATTGGCGAATTAACACGGAAATTGCGCCGCTATGAAATACTATGCGTTCTATGACTTCTCCTTCTAAATCGAGTAACGTTTCTATGGAAACGACAGGATTTTCTTTTGGGAGGCGAGTATCTCCTATGCGATGAACTATTCCTTCTTTACTGCATCCCTCGCTCCCTCGCTTTGTCGAATTAAAACTGAAATTGCATCGCTATGAAATACTATGGGTTTTATATCTTCTCCTTCAAAACCGAGTAACGCTTCTATGGAAAATACAGGATTTTCTTTTGGGAGGCGAGTGTCTCCCTTCCGAGTTATTATTCCTTCTTTACTGCATCCCTCGGTCCCTCACATTTACGAATTAACACGGAAATTGCGCCGCTATGAAATACTATGCGTTCTATGACTTCTCCTTCTAAATCGAGTAACGTTTCTATGGAAACGACAGGATTTTCTTTTGGGAGGCGAGTATCCCCTATGCGATGAACTATTATTTCTTTACTGCATCCCTCGCTCCCTCGCTTTGTCGAATTAAAACTGAAATTGCATCGCTATGAAATACTATGGGTTTTATGTCTTCTCCTTCTAAACCGATTAACGTTTCTATGAAAAATACAGGATTTTCTTTTGGGAAGCGAGTGTCTCCCTTCCGATGCACTATTCCTATTTTACTGCATCCCTCGCTCTTTCACGTCCTATGACTTCTCCTTCTAAATCGAGTAACGTTTCTATGGAAACGACAGGATTTTCTTTTGGGAGGCGAGTATCTCCTATGCGATGAACTATTCCTTCTTTACTGCATCCCTCGCTCCCTCGCTTTGTCGAATTAAAACTGAAATTGCATCGCTATGAAATTCTATGGGTTTTATGTCTTCTCCTTCTAAACCGAGTAACGTTTCTATTGAAAATTCAGGAATTTCTTTTGGGAGGCGAGTGTCTCCCTTCCGATGCACTATTCCCTCTTTACTGCATCCTTTGCTCCCTCACATTGACGAATTAACATGGAAATAGCGCCGCTATGAAATACTATGCGTCCTATGACTTCTCCTTCTAAATCGAGTAACGTTTCTATGGAAACGACAGGATTTTCTTTTGGGAGGCGAGTATCTCCTATGCGATGCAATATTCCTTCTTTACTGCATCCCTCGCTCCCTCGCTTTGTCGAGTTAAAACTGAAACTGCATCGCTATGAAATACTATGGGTTTTATGTCTTCTCCTTCTAAACCGAGTAACGTTTCTATGGAAAATACAGGATTTTCTTTTGGGAGGCGAGTGTCTGCCTTCTGATGCACTATACCTTCTTTACTGCATCCCTCGGTCCCTCACATTGACGAATTAACACGGAAATTGCGCCGCTATGAAATACTATGCGTTCTATGTCTTCTCCTTCTAAATCGAGAAACGTTTCTATGGAAACGACCGGATTTTCTTTTGGAGGCGAGTATCTCCTATGCGATGCACTATTCCTTCTTTACTGCATCCCTCGTTCCCTCGCTTTGTCGAATTAAAACTGAAATTGCATCGCTATGAAATACTATGATTTTTATGTCTTCTCCATCTAAACCGAGTAACGTTTCTATGAAAAATACAGGATTTTCTTTTGGGAGGCGAGTGTCTCCCTTCCGATGCACTATTCCTACTTTACTGCATCCCTCGCTCTTTCACATGGACGAATTAACACGGAAATTGCGCCGCTATGAAATACTATGCGTCCTATGACTTCTCCTTCTAAATCGAGTAACGTTTCTATGGAAACGACAGGATTTTCTTTTGGGAGGCAAGTATCTCCTATGCGATGAACTATTCCTTCTTTACTGCATCCCTCGCTCCCTCGCTTTGTCGAATTAAAACTGAAATTGCATCGCTATGAAATACTATGGGTTTTATGTCTTCTCCTTCTAAACCGAGTAACGTTTCTATGGAAAATACAGGATTTTCTTTTGGGAGGCGAGTGTCTCCCTTCCGATGCACTATTCTTTCTTTACTGCATCCCTCGGTCCCTCACATTGACGAATTAACACGGAAATTGCGCCGCTATGAAATACTATGCGTTCTATGACTTCTCCTTCTAAATCGAGTAACGTTTCTATGGAAACGACATGATT
This sequence comes from Schistocerca piceifrons, assembly GCF_021461385.2. Classification (NCBI taxonomy): domain Eukaryota; kingdom Metazoa; phylum Arthropoda; class Insecta; order Orthoptera; family Acrididae; genus Schistocerca; species Schistocerca piceifrons. The sequence goes on along the minus strand of NC_060140.1, from coordinate 43,351,148 downwards.
TTCTTTTGGGAGGCGAGAATCCCCTATGCGATGAACTATTCCTTCTTTACTGCATCCCTCGCTCCCTCGCTTTGTCGAATTAAAACTGAAATTGCATTGCTATGAAATACTATGGGTTTTATGTCTTCTCCTTCTAAACCGAGTAACGTTTCTATGAAAAATACAGGATTTTCTTTTGGGAGGCGAGTGTCTCCCTTCCGATGCACTATTCCTATTTTACTGCACCCCCGCTCTTTCATACGGACGAATTAACACGGAAATTGCGCCGCTATGTAATACTATGCGTCCTATGACTTCTCCTTCTAAATCGAGTAACGTTTCTATGGAAACGACAGGATTTTCTTTTGGGAGGCGAGTATCTCCTATGCGATGCAATATTCCTTCTTTACTGCATCCCTCGCTCCGTCGCTTTGTCGAGTTAAAACTGAAACTGCATCGCTATGAAATACTATGGGTTTTATGTCTTCTCCTTCTAAACCGAGTAACGTTTCTATGGAAAATACAGGATTTTCTTTTGGGAGGCGAGTGTCTGCCTTCCGATGCACTATTCCTATTTTACTGCATCCCTCGCTCCTTCACATTGACGAATTAGCACGGAAATTGCGCCACTATGAAATACTATGCGTTCTATGACTTCTACTTCTAAATCGAGTAACGTTTCTATGGAAACGACCGGATTTTCTTTTGGGAGGCGAGTATCTCCTATGCGATGCACTATTCCTTCTTTACTGCATCCCTCGCTCCCTCGCTTTGTCGAATTAAAACTGAAATTGCATCGCTATGAAATACTATGGGTTTTATGGCTTCTCCTTCTAAACCGAGTAACGTTTCTATGAAAAATACAGGACATTCTTTTGGGAGGCGAGTGTCTCCCTTCCGATGCACTATTCCTATTTTACTGCATCCCTCGCTCTTTCACATAGACGAATTAACACGGAAATTGCGCCGCTATGAAATACTATGCGTCCTATGACTTCTCCTTCTAAATCGAGTAACGTTTCTATGGAAACGACAGGATTTTCTTTTGGGAGGCGAGTATCTCCTATGCGATGAACTATTCCTTCTTTACTGCATCCCTCGCTGCCTCGCTTTGTCGAATTATAACTGAAATTGCGTCGCTATGAAATACTATGGGTTTTATGTCTTCTCCTTCTAAACCGAGTAACGTTTCTACGGAAAATACAGGATTTTATTTTGGGAGGCGAGTGTCTCCCTTCCGATGCACTATTCCTTCTTTACTGCATCCCTCGCTCCCTCACATTGACGAATTAACACGGAAATTGCGCCGCTATGAAATACTATGCGTTCTATGACTTCTCCTTCTAAATCGAGTAACGTTTCTATGGAAACGACAGGATTTTCTTTTGGGAGGCGAGTATCACCTTGCCGATGCACTATTCTTTCTTTACTGCATTCCTCGCTCCCTCACATTGACGAATTAACACAGAAAGTCCATCGCTATAAAATACTATGGTTTTTATGTTTTCTCCTTCTAAACCGAGTAACGTTTCTATGGAAAATACAGCATTTTCTTTTGGGAGGTGAGTGTCTCCCTTCCGATGCACTATGCCTTCTTTACTGCATCCCTCGCCCCCTCACATTGACGAATTAACACGGAAATTGCGCCGCTATGAAATGCTATGCGTTCTATGACTTCTCCTTCTCATTCGAGTAACGTTTCTATGGAAACGACAGGATTTTCTTTTGGGAGGCGAGAATCTCCTATGCGATGAACTATTCCTTCTTTACTGGATGCCTCGCTCCCTCGCTTTGTCGTATTAAAACTGAAATTGCATCACTATGAAATACTATGGGTTTTATGTCTTCTCCTTCTAAACCGCGTAACTTTTCTATGGAAAATACAGGATTTTCTTTTGGGAGGTGAGTGTCTCCCTTCCGATGCACTATTCCTTCCTTACTGCATCCCTCGCTCCCTCACATTGACGAATTAACACGGAAATAGCGCCGCTATGAAATACTATGCGTCCTATGACTTCTCCTTCTAAATCGAGTAACGTTTCTATGGGAACGACACGATTTTCTTTTGGGAGGCGAGTATCTCCTATGCGATGAACTATTCCTTCTTTACTGCACCCCTCGCTCCCTCGCTTTGTCGAGTTAAAACTGAAATTGCATCGCTATGAAATACTATGGGTTTTATGTCTTCTCCTTCTAAACCGAGTAACGTTTCTATGGAAAATACAGGATTTTCTTTTGGGAGGCGAGTGTCTCCCTTCCGATGCATTATTCCTTCTTTACTGCATCCCTCGCTCCCTCACATTGACGAATTAACACCTAAATTGCGCCGCTATGAAATACTATGCGTTCTATGACTTCTCCTTCTAAATCGAGTAACGTTTCTATGGAAACGACAGAATTTTCTTTTGGGAGGCGAGTATCTCCTATGTGATGATCTATTCCTTCTTTACTGCATCCCTCGCTCCCTCGCTTTGTCGAATTGATACTGAAACTGCATCGCTATGAAATACTATGGGTTTTATGTCTTCTCCTTCTAAACCGAGTAACGTTTCTATGAAAGATACAGGATTTTCTTTTGGGAGGCGAGTGTCTCCCTTCCGATGCACTATTCCTATTTTACTGCATCCCTCGCTCTTTCACATGGACGAATTAACACGGAAATTGCGCCGCTATGAAATACTATGCGTCCTATGACTTCTCCTTCTAAATCGAGTAACGTCTCTATGGAAACGACAGGATTTTCTTTTGGGAGGCGAGTATCTCCTATGCGATGAACTATTCCTTCTTTACTGCATCCCTCGCTCCCTCGCTTTGTCGAATTAAAACTGAAATTGCATCGCTATGAAATACTATGGGTTTTATGTCTTCTCCTTCTAAACCGAGTAACGTTTCTATGGAAAATACAGGATTTTCTTTTGGGAGGCGAGTGTCTCCCTTCCGATGCACTATTCCTTCTCTACTGCATCCCTCGCTCCCTCACATTGACGAATTAACACGGAAATTGCGCCGCTATGAAATACTATGCGTTCTATGACTTCTCCTTCTAAATCGATTAACGTTTCTATGGAAACGACAGGATTTTCTTTTGGGAGGCGAGTATCACCTTGCCGATGCACTATTCTTTCTTTACTGCATCACTCGCTCCCTGACATTGACGAATTAACACAGAAATTGCATCGCTATGAAATACTATGGTTTTTATGTCTTCTCCTTCTAAACCGAGTAACGTTTCTATGGAAAATACAGCATTTTCTTTTGGGAAGTGAGTGTCTCCCTTCCGATGCACTATGCCTTCTTTACTGCATCCCTCGCCCCCTCACATTGATGAATTAACACGGAAATTGCGCCGCTATGAAATACTATGCGTTCTATGACTTCTCCTTCTAAATCGAGTAACGTTTCTATGGAAACGACAGGATTTTCTTTTGGGAGGCGAGTATCTCCTATGCGATGCACTATTCCTTCTTTACTGCATCCCTCGCTCCCTCGCTTTGTCGAATTAAAACTAAAATTGCATCGCTATGAAATACTATGGGTTTTATGTCTTCTCCTTCTAAACCGAGTAACGTTTCTATGAAAAATACAGGATTTTCTTTTGGGAGGCGAGTGTCTCCCTTCCGATGCACTATTCCTATTTTACTGCATCCCTCGCTCTTTCACATGGACGAATTAACACGGAAATTGCGCCGCTATGAAATACTATGCGTCCTATGACTTCTCCTTCTAAATCGAGTAACGTTTCTATGGAAACGACAGGATTTTCTTTTGGGAGGCGAGTATCTCCTATGCGATGAACTATTCCTTCTTTACTGCATCCCTCGCTCCCTCGCTTTGTCGAATTAAAACTGCAATTGCATCGCTATGAAATACTATGGGTTTTATGTCTTCTCCTTCTAAACCGAGTAACGTTTCTATTTAAAATACAGGATTTTCTTTTGGGAGGCGAGTGTCTCCCCTCCGATGCACTATTCCTTCTTTACTGCATCCCTCGCTCTTTCACATGGACGAATTAACACGGAAATTGCGCCGCTATGAAATACTATGCGTCCTATGAATTCTCCTTCTAAATCGAGTAACGTTTCTATGGAAACGACAGGATTTTCTTTTGGGAGGCGAGTATCTCCTATGCGATGAACTATTCCTTCTTTACTGCATCCCTCGCTCCCTCGCTTTGTCGAATTAAAACTGAAATTGCATCGCTATGAAATACTATGTGTTTTATGTCTTCTCCTTCTAAACCGAGTAACGTTTCTATGAAAAATACAGGATTTTCTTTTGGGAGGCGAGTGTCTCCCTTCCGATGCACTATTCCTATTTTACTGCATCCCTCGCTCTTTCACATGGACGAATTAACACGGAAATTGCGCCGCTATGAAATACTATGCGTCCTATGACTTCTCCTTCTAAATCGAGTAACGTTTCTATGGAAACGACAGGATTTTCTTTTGGGAGGCGAGTATCTCCTATGCGATGAACTATTCCTTCTTTACTGCATCCCTCGCTCCCTCGCTTTGTCGAATTAAAACTGCAATTGCATCGCTATGAAATACTATGGGTTTTAAGTCTTCTCCTTCTAAACCGAGTAACGTTTCTATGGAAAATACAGGATTTTCTTTTGGGAGGCGAGTGTCTCCCTTCCGATGCACTATTCCTATTTTACTGCATCCCTCGCTCTTTCACATGGACGAATTAACACGGAAATTGCGCCGCTATGAAATACTATGCGTCCTATGACTTCTCCTTCTAAATCGAGTAACGTTTCTATGGAAACGACAGGATTTTCTTTTGGGAGGCGAGTATCTCCTTTGCGATGAACTATTCCTTCTTTACTGCATCCCTCGCTCCCTCGCTTTGTCGAATTAAAACTGCAATTGCATCGCTATGAAATACTATTGGTTTTATGTCTTCTCCTTCTAAACCGAGTAACGTTTCTATGGAAAATACAGGATTTACTTTTGGGAGGCGAGTGTCTCCCCTCCGATGCACTATTCCTTCTTTACTGCATCCCTCGCTCCCTCACATTGGCGAATTAACACGGAAATTGCGCCGCTATGAAATACTATGCGTTCTATGACTTCTCCTTCTAAATCGAGTAACGTTTCTATGGAAACGACAGGATTTTCTTTTGGGAGGCGAGTATCTCCTATGCGATGAACTATTCCTTCTTTACTGCATCCCTCGCTCCCTCGCTTTGTCGAATTAAAACTGAAATTGCATCGCTATGAAATACTATGGGTTTTATATCTTCTCCTTCAAAACCGAGTAACGCTTCTATGGAAAATACAGGATTTTCTTTTGGGAGGCGAGTGTCTCCCTTCCGAGTTATTATTCCTTCTTTACTGCATCCCTCGGTCCCTCACATTTACGAATTAACACGGAAATTGCGCCGCTATGAAATACTATGCGTTCTATGACTTCTCCTTCTAAATCGAGTAACGTTTCTATGGAAACGACAGGATTTTCTTTTGGGAGGCGAGTATCCCCTATGCGATGAACTATTATTTCTTTACTGCATCCCTCGCTCCCTCGCTTTGTCGAATTAAAACTGAAATTGCATCGCTATGAAATACTATGGGTTTTATGTCTTCTCCTTCTAAACCGATTAACGTTTCTATGAAAAATACAGGATTTTCTTTTGGGAAGCGAGTGTCTCCCTTCCGATGCACTATTCCTATTTTACTGCATCCCTCGCTCTTTCACGTCCTATGACTTCTCCTTCTAAATCGAGTAACGTTTCTATGGAAACGACAGGATTTTCTTTTGGGAGGCGAGTATCTCCTATGCGATGAACTATTCCTTCTTTACTGCATCCCTCGCTCCCTCGCTTTGTCGAATTAAAACTGAAATTGCATCGCTATGAAATTCTATGGGTTTTATGTCTTCTCCTTCTAAACCGAGTAACGTTTCTATTGAAAATTCAGGATTTTCTTTTGGGAGGCGAGTGTCTCCCTTCCGATGCACTATTCCCTCTTTACTGCATCCTTTGCTCCCTCACACTGACGAATTAACATGGAAATAGCGCCGCTATGAAATACTATGCGTCCTATGACTTCTCCTTCTAAATCGAGTAACGTTTCTATGGAAACGACAGGATTTTCTTTTGGGAGGCGAGTATCTCCTATGCGATGCAATATTCCTTCTTTACTGCATCCCTCGCTCCCTCGCTTTGTCGAGTTAAAACTGAAACTGCATCGCTATGAAATACTATGGGTTTTATGTCTTCTCCTTCTAAACCGAGTAACGTTTCTATGGAAAATACAGGATTTTCTTTTGGGAGGCGAGTGTCTGCCTTCTGATGCACTATACCTTCTTTACTGCATCCCTCGGTCCCTCACATTGACGAATTAACACGGAAATTGCGCCGCTATGAAATACTATGCGTTCTATGTCTTCTCCTTCTAAATCGAGAAACGTTTCTATGGAAACGACCGGATTTTCTTTTGGAGGCGAGTATCTCCTATGCGATGCACTATTCCTTCTTTACTGCATCCCTCGCTCCCTCGCTTTGTCGAATTGATACTGAAACTGCATCGCTATGAAATACTATGGGTTTTATGTCTTCTCCTTCTAAACCGAGTAACGTTTCTATGAAAGATACAGGATTTTCTTTTGGGAGGCGAGTGTCTCCCTTCCGATGCACTATTCCTATTTTACTGCATCCCTCGCTCTTTCACATGGACGAATTAACACGGAAATTGCGCCGCTATGAAATACTATGCGTCCTATGACTTCTCCTTCTAAATCGAGTAACGTCTCTATGGAAACGACAGGATTTTCTTTTGGGAGGCGAGTATCTCCTATGCGATGAACTATTCCTTCTTTACTGCATCCCTCGCTCCCTCGCTTTGTCGAATTAAAACTGAAATTGCATCGCTATGAAATACTATGGGTTTTATGTCTTCTCCTTCTAAACCGAGTAACGTTTCTATGGAAAATACAGGATTTTCTTTTGGGAGGCGAGTGTCTCCCTACCGATGCACTATTCCTTCTCTACTGCATCCCTCGCTCCCTCACATTGACGAATTAACACGGAAATTGCGCCGCTATGAAATACTATGCGTTCTATGACTTCTCCTTCTAAATCGATTAACGTTTCTATGGAAACGACAGGATTTTCTTTTGGGAGGCGAGTATCACCTTGCCGATGCACTATTCTTTCTTTACTGCATCACTCGCTCCCTGACATTGACGAATTAACACAGAAATTGCATCGCTATGAAATACTATGGTTTTTATGTCTTCTCCTTCTAAACCGAGTAACGTTTCTATGGAAAATACAGCATTTTCTTTTGGGAAGTGAGTGTCTCCCTTCCGATGCACTATGCCTTCTTTACTGCATCCCTCGCCCCCTCACATTGATGAATTAACACGGAAATTGCGCCGCTATGAAATACTATGCGTTCTATGACTTCTCCTTCTAAATCGAGTAACGTTTCTATGGAAACGACAGGATTTTCTTTTGGGAGGCGAGTATCTCCTATGCGATGCACTATTCCTTCTTTACTGCATCCCTCGCTCCCTCGCTTTGTCGAATTAAAACTAAAATTGCATCGCTATGAAATACTATGGGTTTTATGTCTTCTCCTTCTAAACCGAGTAACGTTTCTATGAAAAATACAGGATTTTCTTTTGGGAGGCGAGTGTCTCCCTTCCGATGCACTATTCCTATTTTACTGCATCCCTCGCTCTTTCACATGGACGAATTAACACGGAAATTGCGCCGCTATGAAATACTATGCGTCCTATGACTTCTCCTTCTAAATCGAGTAACGTTTCTATGGAAACGACAGGATTTTCTTTTGGGAGGCGAGTATCTCCTATGCGATGAACTATTCCTTCTTTACTGCATCCCTCGCTCCCTCGCTTTGTCGAATTAAAACTGCAATTGCATCGCTATGAAATACTATGGGTTTTATGTCTTCTCCTTCTAAACCGAGTAACGTTTCTATTTAAAATACAGGATTTTCTTTTGGGAGGCGAGTGTCTCCCCTCCGATGCACTATTCCTTCTTTACTGCATCCCTCGCTCTTTCACATGGACGAATTAACACGGAAATTGCGCCGCTATGAAATACTATGCGTCCTATGAATTCTCCTTCTAAATCGAGTAACGTTTCTATGGAAACGACAGGATTTTCTTTTGGGAGGCGAGTATCTCCTATGCGATGAACTATTCCTTCTTTACTGCATCCCTCGCTCCCTCGCTTTGTCGAATTAAAACTGAAATTGCATCGCTATGAAATACTATGTGTTTTATGTCTTCTCCTTCTAAACCGAGTAACGTTTCTATGAAAAATACAGGATTTTCTTTTGGGAGGCGAGTGTCTCCCTTCCGATGCACTATTCCTATTTTACTGCATCCCTCGCTCTTTCACATGGACGAATTAACACGGAAATTGCGCCGCTATGAAATACTATGCGTCCTATGACTTCTCCTTCTAAATCGAGTAACGTTTCTATGGAAACGACAGGATTTTCTTTTGGGAGGCGAGTATCTCCTATGCGATGAACTATTCCTTCTTTACTGCATCCCTCGCTCCCTCGCTTTGTCGAATTAAAACTGCAATTGCATCGCTATGAAATACTATGGGTTTTAAGTCTTCTCCTTCTAAACCGAGTAACGTTTCTATGGAAAATACAGGATTTTCTTTTGGGAGGCGAGTGTCTCCCTTCCGATGCACTATTCCTATTTTACTGCATCCCTCGCTCTTTCACATGGACGAATTAACACGGAAATTGCGCCGCTATGAAATACTATGCGTCCTATGACTTCTCCTTCTAAATCGAGTAACGTTTCTATGGAAACGACAGGATTTTCTTTTGGGAGGCGAGTATCTCCTTTGCGATGAACTATTCCTTCTTTACTGCATCCCTCGCTCCCTCGCTTTGTCGAATTAAAACTGCAATTGCATCGCTATGAAATACTATTGGTTTTATGTCTTCTCCTTCTAAACCGAGTAACGTTTCTATGGAAAATACAGGATTTACTTTTGGGAGGCGAGTGTCTCCCCTCCGATGCACTATTCCTTCTTTACTGCATCCCTCGCTCCCTCACATTGGCGAATTAACACGGAAATTGCGCCGCTATGAAATACTATGCGTTCTATGACTTCTCCTTCTAAATCGAGTAACGTTTCTATGGAAACGACAGGATTTTCTTTTGGGAGGCGAGTATCTCCTATGCGATGAACTATTCCTTCTTTACTGCATCCCTCGCTCCCTCGCTTTGTCGAATTAAAACTGAAATTGCATCGCTATGAAATACTATGGGTTTTATATCTTCTCCTTCAAAACCGAGTAACGCTTCTATGGAAAATACAGGATTTTCTTTTGGGAGGCGAGTGTCTCCCTTCCGAGTTATTATTCCTTCTTTACTGCATCCCTCGGTCCCTCACATTTACGAATTAACACGGAAATTGCGCCGCTATGAAATACTATGCGTTATATGACTTCTCCTTCTGAATCGAGTAACGTTTCTATGGAAACGACAGGATTTTCTTTTGGGAGGCGAGTATCCCCTATGCGATGAACTATTATTTCTTTACTGCATCCCTCGCTCCCTCGCTTTGTCGAATTAAAACTGAAATTGCATCGCTATGAAATACTATGGGTTTTATGTCTTCTCCTTCTAAACCGATTAACGTTTCTATGAAAAATACAGGATTTTCTTTTGGGAAGCGAGTGTCTCCCTTCCGATGCACTATTCCTATTTTACTGCATCCCTCGCTCTTTCACGTCCTATGACTTCTCCTTCTAAATCGAGTAACGTTTCTATGGAAACGACAGGATTTTCTTTTGGGAGGCGAGTATCTCCTATGCGATGAACTATTCCTTCTTTACTGCATCCCTCGCTCCCTCGCTTTGTCGAATTAAAACTGAAATTGCATCGCTATGAAATTCTATGGGTTTTATGTCTTCTCCTTCTAAACCGAGTAACGTTTCTATTGAAAATTCAGGATTTTCTTTTGGGAGGCGAGTGTCTCCCTTCCGATGCACTAATCCCTCTTTACTGCATCCTTTGCTCCCTCACATTGACGAATTAACATGGAAATAGCGCCGCTATGAAATACTATGCGTCCTATGACTTCTCCTTCTAAATAGAGTAACGTTTCTATGGAAACGACAGGATTTTCTTTTGGGAGGCGAGTATCTCCTATGCGATGCAATATTCCTTCTTTACTGCATCCCTCGCTCCCTCGCTTTGTCGAGTTAAAACTGAAACTGCATCGCTATGAAATACTATGGGTTTTATGTCTTCTCCTTCTAAACCGAGTAACGTTTCTATGGAAAATACAGGATTTTCTTTTGGGAGGCGAGTGTCTGCCTTCTGATGCACTATACCTTCTTTACTGCATCCCTCGGTCCCTCACATTGACGAATTAACACGGAAATTGCGCCGCTATGAAATACTATGCGTTCTATGTCTTCTCCTTCTAAATCGAGAAACGTTTCTATGGAAACGACCGGATTTTCTTTTGGAGGCGAGTATCTCCTATGCGATGCACTATTCCTTCTTTACTGCATCCCTCGTTCCCTCGCTTTGTCGAATTAAAACTGAAATTGCATCGCTATGAAATACTATGATTTTTATGTCTTCTCCATCTAAACCGAGTAACGTTTCTATGAAAAATACAGGATTTTCTTTTGGGAGGCGAGTGTCTCCCTTCCGATGCACTATTCCTACTTTACTGCATCCCTCGCTCTTTCACATGGACGAATTAACACGGAAATTGCGCCGCTATGAAATACTATGCGTCCTATGACTTCTCCTTCTAAATCGAGTAACGTTTCTATGGAAACGACAGGATTTTCTTTTGGGAGGCAAGTATCTCCTATGCGATGAACTATTCCTTCTTTACTGCATCCCTCGCTCCCTCGCTTTGTCGAATTAAAACTGAAATTGCATCGCTATGAAATACTATGGGTTTTATGTCTTCTCCTTCTAAACCGAGTAACGTTTCTATGGAAAATACAGGATTTTCTTTTGGGAGGCGAGTGTCTCCCTTCCGATGCAGTATTCTTTCTTTACTGCATCCCTCGGTCCCTCACATTGACGAATTAACACGGAAATTGCGCCGCTATGAAATACTATGCGTTCTATGACTTCTCCTTCTAAATCGAGTAACGTTTCTATGGAAACGACATGATTTTCTTTTGGGAGGCGAGAATCCCCTATGCGATGAACTATTCCTTCTTTACTGCATCCCTCGCTCCCTCGCTTTGTCGAATTAAAACTGAAATTGCATTGCTATGAAATACTATGGGTTTTATGTCTTCTCCTTCTAAACCGAGTAACGTTTCTATGAAAAATACAGGATTTTCTTTTGGGAGGCGAGTGTCTCCCTTCCGATGCACTATTCCTATTTTACTGCACCCCCGCTCTTTCATACGGACGAATTAACACGGAAATTGCGCCGCTATGTAATACTATGCGTCCTATGACTTCTCCTTCTAAATCGAGTAACGTTTCTATGGAAACGACAGGATTTTCTTTTGGGAGGCGAGTATCTCCTATGCGATGCAATATTCCTTCTTTACTGCATCCCTCGCTCCGTCGCTTTGTCGAGTTAAAACTGAAACTGCATCGCTATGAAATACTATGGGTTTTATGTCTTCTCCTTCTAAACCGAGTAACGTTTCTATGGAAAATACAGGATTTTCTTTTGGGAGGCGAGTGTCTGCCTTCCGATGCACTATTCCTATTTTACTGCATCCCTCGCTCCTTCACATTGACGAATTAGCACGGAAATTGCGCCACTATGAAATACTATGCGTTCTATGACTTCTACTTCTAAATCGAGTAACGTTTCTATGGAAACGACCGGATTTTCTTTTGGGAGGCGAGTATCTCCTATGCGATGCACTATTCCTTCTTTACTGCATCCCTCGCTCCCTCGCTTTGTCGAATTAAAACTGAAATTGCATCGCTATGAAATACTATGGGTTTTATGGCTTCTCCTTCTAAACCGAGTAACGTTTCTATGAAAAATACAGGACATTCTTTTGGGAGGCGAGTGTCTCCCTTCCGATGCACTATTCCTATTTTACTGCATCCCTCGCTCTTTCACATAGACGAATTAACACGGAAATTGCGCCGCTATGAAATACTATGCGTCCTATGACTTCTCCTTCTAAATCGAGTAACGTTTCTATGGAAACGACAGGATTTTCTTTTGGGAGGCGAGTATCTCCTATGCGATGAACTATTAATTCTTTACTGCATCCCTCGCTGCCTCGCTTTGTCGAATTATAACTGAAATTGCGTCGCTATGAAATACTATGGGTTTTATGTCTTCTCCTTCTAAACCGAGTAACGTTTCTACGGAAAATACAGGATTTTATTTTGGGAGGCGAGTGTCTCCCTTCCGATGCACTATTCCTTCTTTACTGCATCCCTCGCCCCCTCACATTGACGAATTAACACGGAAATTGCGCCGCTATGAAATACTATGCGTTCTATGACTTCTCCTTCTAAATCGAGTAACGTTTCTATGGAAACGACAGGATTTTCTTTTGGGAGGCGAGTATCACCTTGCCGATGCACTATTCTTTCTTTACTGCATTCCTCGCTCCCTCACATTGACGAATTAACACAGAAATTCCATCGCTATAAAATACTATGGTTTTTATGTTTTCTCCTTCTAAACCGAGTAACGTTTCTATGGAAAATACAGCATTTTCTTTTGGGAGGTGAGTGTCTCCCTTCCGATGCACTATGCCTTCTTTACTGCATCCCTCGCCCCCTCACATTGACGAATTAACACGGAAATTGCGCCGCTATGAAATGCTATGCGTTCTATGACTTCTCCTTCTCATTCGAGTAACGTTTCTATGGAAACGACAGGATTTTCTTTTGGGAGGCGAGAATCTCCTATGCGATGAACTATTCCTTCTTTACTGGATGCCTCGCTCCCTCGCTTTGTCGTATTAAAACTGAAATTGCATCACTATGAAATACTATGGGTTTTATGTCTTCTCCTTCTAAACCGCGTAACTTTTCTATGGAAAATACAGGATTTTCTTTTGGGAGGTGAGTGTCTCCCTTCCGATGCACTATTCCTTCCTTACTGCATCCCTCGCTCCCTCACATTGACGAATTAACACGGAAATAGCGCCGCTATGAAATACTATGCGTCCTATGACTTCTCCTTCTAAATCGAGTAACGTTTCTATGGAAACGACACGATTTTCTTTTGGGAGGCGAGTATCTCCTATGCGATGAACTATTCCTTCTTTACTGCACCCCTCGCTCCTTCGATTTGTCGAGTTAAAACTGAAATTGCATCGCTATGAAATACTATGGGTTTTATGTCTTCTCCTTCTAAACCGAGTAACGTTTCTATGGAAAATACAGGATTTTCTTTTGGGAGGCGAGTGTCTCCCTTCCGATGCATTATTCCTTCTTTACTGCATCCCTCGCTCCCTCACATTGACGAATTAACACCTAAATTGCACCGCTATGAAATACTATGCGTTCTATGACTTCTCCTTCTAAATCGAGTAACGTTTCTATGGAAACGACAGAATTTTCTTTTGGGAGGCGAGTATCTCCTATGTGATGATCTATTCCTTCTTTACTGCATCCCTCGCTCCCTCGCTTTGTCGAATTGATACTGAAACTGCATCGCTATGAAATACTATGGGTTTTATGTCTTCTCCTTCTAAACCGAGTAACGTTTCTATGAAAGATACAGGATTTTCTTTTGGGAGGCGAGTGTCTCCCTTCCGATGCACTATTCCTATTTTACTGCATCCCTCGCTCTTTCACATGGACGAATTAACACGGAAATTGCGCCGCTATGAAATACTATGCGTCCTATGACTTCTCCTTCTAAATCGAGTAACGTCTCTATGGAAACGACAGGATTTTCTTTTGGGAGGCGAGTATCTCCTATGCGATGAACTATTCCTTCTTTACTGCATCCCTCGCTCCCTCGCTTTGTCGAATTAAAACTGAAATTGCATCGCTATGAAATACTATGGGTTTTATGTCTTCTCCTTCTAAACCGAGTAACGTTTCTATGGAAAATACAGGATTTTCTTTTGGGAGGCGAGTGTCTCCCTTCCGATGCACTATTCCTTCTCTACTGCATCCCTCGCTCCCTCACATTGACGAATTAACACGGAAATTGCGCCGCTATGAAATACTATGCGTTCTATGACTTCTCCTTCTAAATCGATTAACGTTTCTATGGAAACGACAGGATTTTCTTTTGGGAGGCGAGTATCACCTTGCCGATGCACTATTCTTTCTTTACTGCATCACTCGCTCCCTGACATTGACGAATTAACACAGAAATTGCATCGCTATGAAATACTATGGTTTTTATGTCTTCTCCTTCTAAACCGAGTAACGTTTCTATGGAAAATACAGCATTTTCTTTTGGGAAGTGAGTGTCTCCCTTCCGATGCACTATGCCTTCTTTACTGCATCCCTCGCCCCCTCACATTGATGAATTAACACGGAAATTGCGCCGCTATGAAATACTATGCGTTCTATGACTTCTCCTTCTAAATCGAGTAACGTTTCTATGGAAACGACAGGATTTTCTTTTGGGAGGCGAGTATCTCCTATGCGATGCACTATTCCTTCTTTACTGCATCCCTCGCTCCCTCGCTTTGTCGAATTAAAACTAAAATTGCATCGCTATGAAATACTATGGGTTTTACGTCTTCTCCTTCTAAACCGAGTAACGTTTCTATGAAAAATACAAGATTTTCTTTTGGGAGGAGAGTGTCTCCCTTTCGATGCACCATTCCTTCTTTACTGCATCCTTCGCTCCCTCACATTGACGAATTAACACGGAAATTGCGCCGCTATGAAATACTATGCGTTCTATGACTTCTCCTTCTAAATCGAGTAACGTTTCTATGGAAACGAAAGGATTTTCTTTTGGGAGGCGAGTATCTCCTATGCGATGCACTATTCCTTCTTTACTGCATCCCTCTCTCCCCCGCTTTGTCGAATTAAAACTGAAATTGCATCGCTATGAAATACTATGGGTTTTATGTCTTCTCCTTCTAAACCGAGTAACGTTTCTACGGAAAATACAGGATTTTCTTTTGGGAGGCGAGTGTCTGCCTTCCGATGTACTATTCCTTCTATACTGCATCCCTCGCTCCGTCACATTGACGAATTATCACGGAAATTGCGCCGCTATGAAATACTCTGCGTTCTATGACTTCTCCTTCTAAATCGAGTAACGTTTCTATGGAAACGACAGGATTTTCTTTTGGGAGCCGTGTATCTCCTTTACGATGCACTATTCCTTCTTTACTGCATCCCTCGATCCCTCGTTTTGTCGAAATAAAACTGAAATTGCATCGCTAAAAAATACTGTGGGTTTTATGTCTTCTCCTTCTAAACCGAGTAACGTTTCTATGGAAAATACAGGATTTTCTTTTGGGAGGTGAGTGTCTCCCTTCCGATGCACTATTCCTTCTTTACTGCATCCCTCGCTCCCTCGCTTTGTCCAATTAAAACTGAAATTGCTTCGCTATGAAATACTATGGGTTTTATTTCTTCTCCTTCTAAACCGAGTAACGTTTCTACGGATAATACAGGGATTTTCTTTTGGGAGGCGAGTGTCTCCCTTCCGATGTACTATTCCTTTTATACTGCATCCCTCGCTCCGTCACATTGACGAATTAACACGGAAATTGCGCCGCTATGGAATACTATGCGTTCTATGACTTTCTCCTTTTAAATCGAGTAACGTTTCTATGGAAACGACCGGATTTTCTTTTGGGAGGCGAGTATCTCCTATGCGATGAACTATTCCTTCTTTACTGCATCCCTCGCTCCCTCGCTTTGTCGAATTAAAACTGAAAATGCATCGCTATGAAATACTATGGGTTTTATGTCTTCTCCTTCTAAACCGAGTAACGTTTCTATGAAAAATACAGGATTTTCTTTTGGGAGGCGAGTATCTCCTATGCGATGCACTATTCCTTCTTTACTGCATCCCTCGCTCCCTCGCTTTGTCCAATTAAAACTGAAATTGCATCGCTATGAAATACTGTGGGTTTTATGTCATCTCCTTCTAAACCGAGTAACGTTTTTACGGATAATACAGGATTTTCTTTTGGGAGCCGAGTGTCTCCCTTCCGATGTACTATTCCTTCTATACTGCATCCCTCGCTCCGACACATTGACGAGTTAACACGGAAATTGCGCCGCTATGAAATACTATGCGTTCTATGACTTCTCCTTCTAAATCGAGTAACGTTTCTATGGAAACGACAGGATTTTCTTTTGGGAGGCGAGTATCTCCTATGCGATGAACTATTCCTTCTTTACTGGATCCCTCGCTCCCTCGCTTTGTCGAATTAAAACTGAAATTGCATCACTATGAAATACCTTGGGTTTTATGTCTTCTCCTTCTAAACCGAGTAACGTTTCTATGGAAAACACAGGATTTTCTTTTGGGGAGGCGAGTGTCTCCCTTCCGATGTACTATTCCTTCTATACTGCATCCCTCGCTCCGTCACATTGACGAATTAACACGGAAATAGCGCCGCTATGAAATACTACGCGTCCTATGACTTCTCATTCTAAAACCGAGTAACGTTTCTATGGAAAATACAGGATTTTCTTTTGGGAGGCGAGTGTCTGCCTTCCGATGCACTATTCCTATTTTACTGCATCCCTCGCTCCTTCACATTGACGAATTAGCACGGAAATTGCGCTACCATGAAATACTATGCGTTCTATGACTTCTCCTTCTAAATCGAGTAACGTTTCTATGGAAACGACCGGATTTTCTTTTGGGAGGCGAGTATCTCCTATGCGATGCACTATTCCTTCTTTACTGCATCCCTCGCTCCCTCGCTTTGTCGAATTAAAACTGAAATTGCATCGCTATGATATACTATGGGTTTTATATCTTCTCCTTCTAAACCGAGTAACGTTTCTATGGAAAATACAGGATTTTCTTTTGGGAGGCGAGTGTCTCCCTTCCGATGCATTATTCCTTCTTTACTGCATCCCTCGCTCCCTCACATTGACGAATTAACACGGAAATTGCGCCGCTATGAAATACTAAGCGTTCTATGACTTCTCCTTCTAAATCGAGTAACGTTTCTATGGAAACGACAGGATTTTCTTTTGGGAGGCGAGTATCTCCTATGCGAGGATCTATTCCTTCTTTACTGCATTCCTCGCTCCCTCGCTTTGTCGAATTAAAACTGAAATTGCATCGCTATGACATACTATGGGTTTTATGTCTTCTCCTTCTAAACCGAGTAACGTTTCTATGAAAAATACAGGATTTCTTTTGGGAGGCGAGTGTCTCCCTTCCGATGCACTATTCCTATTTTACTGCATCCCTCGCTCTTTCGCATGGACGAATTAACACAGAAATTGCGCCGCTATGAAATACTATGCGTCCTATGACTTCTCCTTCTATATCGAGTAACGTTTCTATGGAAACGACAGGATTTTCTTTTGGGAGGCGAGTATCTCCTATGCGATGAACTATTCCTTCTTTACTGCATCCCTCGCTCCCTCGCTTTTTCGAATTAAAACTGAAATTGCATCGCTATGAAATACTATGGGTTTTATGTCTTCTCCTTCTAAACCGAGTAACGTTTCTATGGAAAATACAGGATTTTCTTTTGGGAGGCGAGTGTCTCCCTTCCGATGCACTATTCCTTCTTTGCTGCATCCCTCGTTCCCTCACATTGCCGAATTAACACGGAAATTGCGCCGCTATGAAATTCTATGCGTTCTATGACTTCTCCTTCTAAATCGAGTAACGTTTCTATGGAAACGACAGGATTTTCTTTTGGGAGGCGAGTATCTCCTATGCGATGCACTATTCCTTCTTTACTGCATCCCTCGCTCCCTCGCTTTGTCCAATTAAAACTGAAATTGCATCGCTATGAAATACTATGGGTTTTATGTCTTCTCCTTCTAAACCGAGTAACGTTTCTATGAAAAATACAAGATTTTCTTTTGGGAGGTGAGTGTCTCCCTTCCGATGCACTATTCCTTCTTTACTGCATCCATCGCTCCCTCACATTGACGAATTAACACGGAAATTGCGCCGCTATGAAATACTATGCGTTCTATGACTTCTCCTTCTAAATCGAGTAACGTTTCTATGGAAACGTCAGGATTTTCTTTTGGGAGGCGAGTATCTCCTATGCGATGCACTATTCCTTCTTTACTGCATCCCTCGCTCCCTCGCTTTGTCGAATTAAAACTGAAATTGCATCGCTATGAAATACTATGGGTTTTATGTCTTCTCCTTCTAAACCGAGTAACGTTTCTATGGAAAATACAGGATTTTCTTTTGGGAGGCGAGTGTCTGCCTTCCGATGCACTATTCCTATTTTACTGCATCCCTCGCTCCTTCACATTGACGAATTAGCACGGAAATTGCGCCACTATGAAATACTATGCGTTCTATGACTTCTCCTTCTAAATCGAGTAACGTTTCTATGGGAACGACCGGATTTTCTTTTGGGAGGCGAGTATCTCCTATGCGATGCACTATCCCTTCTTGACTGCATCCCTCGCTCCCTCGCTTTGTCGAATTAAAACTGAAATTGCATCGCTATGAAATACTATGGGTTTTATATCTTCTCCTTATAAACCGAGTAACGTTTCTATGGAAAATACAGGATTCTCTTTTGGGAGGCGAGTGTCTCCCTTCCGAAGCATTATTCCTTCTTTACTGCATCCCTCGCTCCCTCACATTGACGAATTAACACGGAAATTGCGCCGCTATGAAATACTATGCGTTCTATGACGTCTCCTTCTAAATCGAGTAACGTTTCTATGGAAACGACAGGATTTTCTTTTGGGAGGCGAGTATCTCCTATGCGATCAACTATTCCTTCTTTACATCATCCCTCGCTCAATCGCTTTGTCGAATTAAAACTGAAATTGCATCGCTATGAAATACTATGGGTTTTATGTCTTCTCCTTCTAAACCGAGTAACGTTTCTATGAAAAATACAGGATTTTCTTTTGGGAGGCGAGTGTCTCCCTTCCGATGCACTATTCCTATTTTACTGCATCCCTCGCTCTTTCGCATGGACGAATTAACACGGAAATTGCGCCGCTATGAAATACTATGCGTCCTATGACTTCTCCTTCTAAATCGAGTAACGTTTCTATGGAAACGACAGGATTTTCTTTTGGGAGGCGAGTATCTCCTATGCGGTGAACTATTCCTTCTTTACTGCATCCCTCGCTCCCTCGCTTTGTCGAATAAAAACTGAAATTGCATCGCTATGAAATACTATGGGTTTTATGTCTTCTCCTTCTAAACCGAGTAACGTTTCTATGGAAAATACAGGATTTTCTTTTGGGAGGCGAGTGTCTCCCTTCCGATGCACTATTCCTTCTTTACTGCATCCCTCGCTCCCTCACATTGACGAATTAACACGGAAATTGCGCCGCTATGAAATACTATGCGTTCTATGACTTTTCCTTCTAAATCGAGTAACGTTGCTATGGAAACGACAGGATTTTCTTTTAGGAGGCGAGTATCACCTTGCCGATGCACTATTCTTTCTTTACTGCATACCTCGCTCCCTCACATTGACGAATTAACACAGAAATTGCATCGCTATGAAATACTATGGTTTTTATGTCTTCTCCTTCTAAACCAAGTAACGTTTCTATGGAAAATACAGGATTTTCTTTTAAGAGGTGAGTGTCTCCCTTCCGATGCACTATGCCTTCTTTACTGCATCCCTCGCCCCCTCACATTGACGAGTTAACACGGAAATTGCGCCGCTATGAAATACTATGCGTTCTATGACTTCTCCTTCTAAATCGTGTAACGTTTCTATGGAAACGACAGGATTTTCTTTTGGGAGGCGAGTATCTCCTATGCGATGCACTATTCCTTCTTTATTGCATCCCTCGCTCCCTCGCTTTGTCCAATTAAAACTGAAATTGCATCGCTATGAAATACTTTGGGTTTTATGTCTTCTCCTTCTAAACCGAGTAACGTTTCTATGAAAAATACAAGATTTTCTTTTGGCAGGTGAGTGTCTCCCTTCCGATGCACTATTCCTTCTTTACTGCATCCTTCGCTCCCTCACATTGACGAATTAACACGGAAATTGCGCCGCTATGAAATACTATGCGTTCTATGACTTCTCCTTCTTAATCGAGTAACGTTTCTATGGAAACGACAGGATTTTCTTTTGGGAGGCGAGTATCTCCTATGCGATGCACTATTCCTTCTTTACTGCATCCCTCGCTCCCTTGCTTTGTCGAATTAAAACTGAAATTGCATCGCTATGAAATACTATGGGTTTTATGTCTTCTCCTTCTAAACCGAGTAACGTTTCTACGGAAAATACAGGATTTTCTTTTGGGAGGCGAGTGTCTCCCTTCCGATGTACTATTCCTTCTATACTGCATCCCTTGCTCCGTCACATTGACGAATTAACACGGAAATTGCGCCGCTATGAAATACTATGCGTTCTATGACTTCTCCTTCTAAATCGAGTAACGTTTCTATGGAAACGACAGGATTTTCTTTTGGGAGGCGAGTATCTCCTATGCGAAGAACTATTCCGTCTTTACTGCATCCCTTGCTCCCTCACATTGACGAATTAACACAGAAATTGCACCGCTATGAAATACTGTGGGTTTTATGTCTTCTCCTTCTAAACCGAGTAACGTTTCTATGGAAAATACAGGATTTTCTTTTGGGAGGTGAGTGTCTCCCTTCCGATTCACTATTCCTATTTTACTGCATCCCTCGCTCCTTCACATTGACGAATTAGCACGGAAATTGCGCCGCTATGAAATGCTATGCGTTCTATGACTTCTCCTTCTAAATCGAGTAACGTTTCTATGGAAACCACCGGATTTTCTTTTGGGAGGCGAGTATCTCCTATGCGAAGAACTATTCCTTCTTTACTGCATCCCTCGCTCCCTCGCTTTGTCGAGTTAAAACTGAAATTGCATCGCTATGAAATACTATGGGTTTTATGTCTTCTCCTTTTAAACCGAGTAACGTTTCTATTGAAAATACAGGATTTTCTTTTGGGAGGCGAGTGTCTCGCTTCAGATGCACTATTCCTTCTTTACTGCATCCCTCGCTCTCTCACATTGACGAAATAACACGGAAATTGCGCCGATATGAAATACTATACGTTCTATGACTGCTCCTTCTAAATCGAGTAACGTTTCTATGGAAACGACAGGATTTTCTTTTGGGAGGCCAGTATCACCTTGCCGATGCACTATTCTTTCTTTACTGCATTTCTCGCTCCCTCACACTGACGAATTAACACAGAAATTGCATCGCTATGAAATACTATGGTTTTTATGTCTTCTCCTTCTAAACCGAGTAACGTTTCTATGGAAAATACAGCATTTTCTATTGGGAGGTGAGTGTCTCCCTTCCGATGCACTATGCCTTCTTGACTGCATCCTTCGCTCCCTCACATTGACGAATTAACACGGAAATTGCGCCGCGATGAAATACGATGCGTTCTATGACTTCTCCTTCTAAATCGAGTAACGTTTCTATGGAAACGACAGGATTTTCTTTTGGGAGGCGAGTATCTCCTATGCGATGCACTATTCCTTCTTTACTGCATCCCTCGCTCCCTCGCTTTGTCGAATTAAAACTGAAATTGCATCGCTGAGAAATACTATGGGTTTTATGTCTTCTTAATCTAAACCGAGTAACGTTTCTACGGAAAATACAGGATTTTCTTTTGGGAGGCGAGTGTCTCCCTTCCGATGTACTATTCCTTCTATACTGCATCCCTCGCTCCGTCACATTGACGAATTAACACGGAAATTGCGCCGCTATGAAATACTATGCGTTCTATGACTTCTCCTTCTAAACCGAGTAACGTTTCTACGGAAAATACAGGATTTTCTTTTGGGAGGTGAGTGTCTCCCTTCCGCTGCACTATTCCTTCTTTACTGCATCCCTCGCTCCCTCACATTGACGAATTAACACGGAAATAGCGCCGCTATGAAATACTATGCGTCCTATGACTTCTCCTTCTAAATCGAGTAACGTTTCTATGGAAACGACAGGAATTTCTTTTGGGAGGCGAGTATCTCCTATGCGAAGAACTATTCCTTCTTTACTGCATCCCTCGCTCCCTCGCTTTGTCGAGTTAGAACTGAAATTGCATCGCTATGAAATACTATGGGTTTTATGTCTTCTCCTTCTAAACCGAGTAACGTTTCTATGGAAAATACAGGATTTTCTTTTGGGAGGCGAGTGTCTCCCTTCCGATTCACTATTCCTATTTTACTGCATCCCTCGCGCTTTCACATTGACGAATTAGCACGGAAATTGCGCCGCTATGAAATGCTATGCGTTCTATGACTTCTCCTTCTAAATCGAGTAACGTTTCTATGGAAACGACCGGATTTTCTTTTGGGAGGCGAGTATCTCCTATGCGAAGAACTATTCCTTCTTTACTGCATCCCTCGCTCCCTCGCTTTGTCGAGTTAAAACTGAAATTACATCGCTACGAAATACTATGGGTTTTATGTCTTCTCCTTCTAAACCGAGTAACGTTTCTATTGAAAATACAGGATTTTCTTTTGGGAGGCGAGTGTCTCCCTTCCGATGCACTATTCCTTCTTTACTGCATCCCTCGCTCTCTCACATTGACGAAATAACACGGAAATTGCGCCGCTATGAAATACTATACGTTCTATGACTGCTCCTTCTAAATCGAGTAACGTTTCTATGGAAACGAAAGGATTTTCTTTTGGGAGGCGAGTATCACCTTGCCGATGCACTATTCTTTCTTTACTGCATCCGTCGCTCCCTCACATTGACGAATTAACACAGAAATTGCATCGCTATGAAATACTATGGTTTTTATGTCTTCTCCTTCTAAACCGAGTAACGTTTCTATGGAAAATACAGCAATTTCTTTTGGGAGGTGAGTGTCTCCC
Organism: Schistocerca piceifrons; assembly: GCF_021461385.2. Lineage (NCBI taxonomy): Eukaryota > Metazoa > Arthropoda > Insecta > Orthoptera > Acrididae > Schistocerca > Schistocerca piceifrons. The sequence continues at coordinate 43,328,264 of NC_060140.1, read as the reverse complement.
TTCCGATGCACTATGCCTTCTTTACTGCATCCCTCGCCCCCTCACATTGACGAATTAACACGGAAATTGCGCCGCTATGAAATACTATGCGTCCTATGACTTCTCCTTCTAAATCGAGTAACGTCTCTATGGAAACGACAGGATTTTCTTTTGGGAGGCGTGTATCTCCTTTACGATGCACTATTCCTTCTTTACTGCATCCCTCGCTCCCTCGCTTTGTCGAATTAAAACTAAATTGCATCGCTATCAAATACTGTGGGTTTTATGTCTTCTCCTTCTAAACCGAGTAACGTTTCTATGGAAAATACAGGATTTTCTTTTGGGAGGTGAGTGCCTCCCTTCCGATGCACTATTCTTTCTTTACTGCATCCCTCGCTCCCTCACATTGACGAATTAACACGGAAATTGCGCCGCTATGAAATACTATGCGTTCTATGACTTCTCCTTCTAAATCGAGTAACGTTTCTATGGAAACGACAGGATTTTCTTTTGGGAGGCGTGTATCTCCTTTACGATGCACTATTCCTTCTTTACTGCATCCCTCGCTCCCTCGCTTTGTCGAATTAAAACTAAATTGCATCGCTATCAAATACTGTGGGTTTTATGTCTTCTCCTTCTAAACCGAGTAACGTTTCTATGGAAAATACAGGATTTTCTTTTGGGAGGTGAGTGCCTCCCTTCCGATGCACTATTCTTTCTTTACTGCATCCCTCGCTCCCTCACATTGACGAATTAACACGGAAATTGCGCCGCTATGAAATACTATGCGTTCTATGACTTCTCCTTCCAAATCGTGTAACGTTTCTATGGAAACGACAGGATTTTCTTTTGGGAGGCGAGTATCTCCTATGCGATGCACTATTCCTTCCTTACTGCATCCCTCGCTCACTCGCTTTGTCGAATTAAAACTAAATTGCATCGCTATCAAATACTGTGGGTTTTATGTCTTCTCCTTCTAAACCGAGTAACGTTTCTATGGAAAATACAGGATTTTCTTTTGGGAGGTGAGTGCCTCCCTTCCGATGCACTATTCCTTCTTTACTGCATCCCTCGCTCCCTCACATTGACGAATTAACACGGAAATTGCGCCGCTATGAAATACTATGCGTTCTATGACTTCTCCTTCTAAATCGAGTAACGTCTCTATGGAAACGACAGGATTTTCTTTTGGGAGGCGTGTATCTCCTTTACGATGCACTATTCCTTCTTTACTGCATCCCTCGCTCCCTCGCTTTGTCGAATTAAAACTAAATTGCATCGCTATCAAATACTGTGGGTTTTATGTCTTCTCCTTCTAAACCGAGTAACGTTTCTATGGAAAATACAGGATTTTCTTTTGGGAGGTGAGTGCCTCCCTTCCGATGCACTATTCTTTCTTTACTGCATCCCTCGCTCCCTCACATTGACGAATTAACACGGAATTTGCGCCGCTATGAAATACTATGCGTTCTATGACTTCTCCTTCTAAATCGAGTAACGTTTCTATGGAAACGACAGGATTTTCTTTTGGGAGGCGTGTATCTCCTTTACGATGCACTATTCCTTCTTTACTGCATCCCTCGCTCCCTCGCTTTGTCGAATTAAGACTAAATTGCATCGCTATCAAATACTGTGGGTTTTATGTCTTCTCCTTCTAAACCGAGTAACGTTTCTATGGAAAATACAGGATTTTCTTTTGGGAGGTGAGTGCCTCCCTTCCGATGCACTATTCCTTCTTTACTGCATCCCTCGCTCCCTCGCTTTGTCGAATTAAAACTAAATTGCATCGCTATCAAATACTGTGGGTTTTATGTCTTCTCCTTCTAAACCGAGTAACGTTTCTATGGAAAATACAGGATTTTCTTTTGGGAGGTGAGTGCCTCCCTTCCGATGCACTATTCTTTCTTTACTGCATCCCTCGCTCCCTCACATTGACGAATTAACACGGAAATTGCGCCGCTATGAAATACTATGCGTTCTATGACTTCTCCTTCTAAATCGAGTAACGTCTCTATGGAAACGACAGGATTTTCTTTTGGGAGGCGTGTATCTCCTTTACGATGCACTATTCCTTCTTTACTGCATCCCCTCGCTCCCTCGCTTTGTCGAATTAAAACTAAATTGCATCGCTATCAAATACTGTGGGTTTTATGTCTTCTCCTTCTAAACCGAGTAACGTTTCTATGGAAAATACAGGATTTTCTTTTGGGAGGTGAGTGCCTCCCTTCCGATGCACTATTCTTTCTTTACTGCATCCCTCGCTCCCTCACATTGACGAATTAACACGGAAATTGCGCCGCTATGAAATACTATGCGTTCTATGACTTCTCCTTCTAAATCGAGTAACGTTTCTATGGAAACGACAGGATTTTCTTTTGGGAGGCGTGTATCTCCTTTACGATGCACTATTCCTTCTTTACTGCATCCCTCGCTCCCTCGCTTTGTCGAATTAAAACTAAATTGCATCGCTATCAAATACTGTGGGTTTTATGTCTTCTCCTTCTAAACCGAGTAACGTTTCTATGGAAAATACAGGATTTTCTTTTGGGAGGTGAGTGCCTCCCTTCCGATGCACTATTCTTTCTTTACTGCATCCCTCGCTCCCTCACATTGACGAATTAACACGGAAATTGCGCCGCTATGAAATACTATGCGTTCTATGACTTCTCCTTCTAAATCGAGTAACGTTTCTATGGAAACGACAGGATTTTCTTTTGGGAGGCGTGTATCTCCTTTACGATGCACTATTCCTTCTTTACTGCATCCCTCGCTCCCTCGCTTTGTCGAATTAAAACTAAATTGCATCGCTATCAAATACTGTGGGTTTTATGTCTTCTCCTTCTAAACCGAGTAACGTTTCTATGGAAAATACAGGATTTTCTTTTGGGAGGTGAGTGCCTCCCTTCCGATGCACTATTCTTTCTTTACTGCATCCCTCGCTCCCTCACATTGACGAATTAACACGGAAATTGCGCCGCTATGAAATACTATGCGTTCTATGACTTCTCCTTCTAAATCGTGTAACGTTTCTATGGAAACGACAGGATTTTCTTTTGGGAGGCGAGTATCTCCTATGCGATGCACTATTCCTTCCTTACTGCATCCCTCGCTCACTCGCTTGTCGAATTAAAACTAAATTGCATCGCTATCAAATACTGTGGGTTTTACGTCTTCTCCTTCTAAACCGAGTAACGTTTCTATGGAAAATACAGGATTTTCTTTTGGGAGGTGAGTGCCTCCCTTCAGATGCACTATTCTTTCTTTACTGCATCCCTCGCTCCCTCACATTGACGAATTAACACGGAAATTGCGCCGCTATGAAATACTATGCGTTCTATGACTTCTCCTTCTAAATCGAGTAACGTTTCTATGGAAACAACAGGATTTGCTTTTGGGAGGCGAGTATCTCCTATGCGATGCACTATTCCTTCTTTACTGCATCCCTCGCTCCCTCGCTTTGTCGAATTAAAACTAAATTGCATCGCTATCAAATACTGTGGGTTTTATGTCTTCTCCTTCTAAACCGAGTAACGTTTCTATGGAAAATACAGGATTTTCTTTTGGGAGGTGAGTGCCTCCCTTCCGATGCACTATTCCTTCTTTACTGCATCCCTCGCTCCCTCACATTGACGAATTAACACGGAAATTGCGCCGCTATGAAATACTATGCGTCCTATGACTTCTCCTTCTAAATCGTGTAACGTTTCTATGGAAACGACAGGATTTTCTTTTGGGAGGCGAGTATCTCCTATGCGATGCACTATTCCTTCCTTACTGCATCCCTCGCTCACTCGCTTTGTCGAATTAAAACTAAATTGCATCGCTATCAAATACTGTGGGTTTTATGTCTTCTCCTTCTAAACCGAGTAACGTTTCTATGGAAAATACAGGATTTTCTTTTGGGAGGTGAGTGCCTCCCTTCAGATGCACTATTCTTTCTTTACTGCATCCCTCGCTCCCTTACATTGACGAATTAACACGGAAATTGCGCCGCTATGAAATACTATGCGTTCTATGACTTCTCCTTCTAAATCGAGTAACGTTTCTATGGAAACGACAGGATTTTCTTTTGGGAGGCGTGTATCTCCTTTACGATGCACTATTCCTTCTTTACTGCATCCCTCGCTCCCTCGCTTTGTCGAATTAAAACTAAATTGCATCGCTATCAAATACTGTGGGTTTTTGTCTTCTCCTTCTAAACCGAGTAACGTTTCTATGGAAAATACAGGATTTTCTTTTGGGAGGTGAGTGCCTCCCTTCAGATGCACTATTCTTTCTTTACTGCATCCCTCGCTCCCTCACATTGACGAATTAACACGGAAATTGCGCCGCTATGAAATACTATGCGTTCTATGACTTCTCCTTCTAAATCGAGTAACGTTTCTATGGAAACGACAGGATTTTCTTTTGGGAGGCGTGTATCTCCTTTACGATGCACTATTCCTTCTTTACTGCATCCCTCGCTCCCTCGCTTTGTCGAATTAAGACTAAATTGCATCGCTATCAAATACTGTGGGTTTTATGTCTTCTCCTTCTAAACCGAGTAACGTTTCTATGGAAAATACAGGATTTTCTTTTGGGAGGTGAGTGCCTCCCTTCCGATGCACTATTCCTTCTTTACTGCATCCCTCGCTCCCTCACATTGACGAATTAACACGGAAATTGCGCCGCTATGAAATACTATGCGTTCTATGACTTCTCCTTCTAAATCGAGTAACGTTTCTATGGAAACAACAGGATTTGCTTTTGGGAGGCGAGTATCTCCTATGCGATGCACTATTCCTTCTTTACTGCATCCCTCGCTCCCTCGCTTTGTCGAATTAAAACTAAATTGCATCGCTATCAAATACTGTGGGTTTTATGTCTTCTCCTTCTAAACCGAGTAACGTTTCTTTGGAAAATACAGGATTTTCTTTTGGGAGTTGAGTGCCTCCCTTCCGATGCACTATTCCTTCTTTACTGCATCCCTCGCTCCCTCACATTGACGAATTAACACGGAAATTGCGCCGCTATGAAATACTATGCGTTCTATGACTTCTCCTTCTAAATCGAGTAACGTTTCTATGGAAACGACAGGATTTGCTTTTGGGAGGCGAGTATCTCCTATGCGATGCACTATTCCTTCTTTCCTGCATCCCTCGCTCCCTCGCTTTGTCGAATTAAAACTAAATTGCATCGCTATCAAATACTGTGGGTTTTATGTCTTCTTCTTCTAAACCGAGTAACGTTTCTATGGAAAATACAGGATTTTCTTTTGGGAGGTGAGTGCCTCCCTTCCGATGCACTATTCCTTCTTTACTGCATCCCTCTCTCCCTCACATTGACGAATTAACACGGAAATAGCGCCGCTATGAAATACTATGCGTTCTATGACTTCTCCTTCTAAATCGAGGAACGTTTCTATGGGAACGACAGGATTTGCTTTTGGGAGGCGAGTATCTCCTATGCGATGCACTATTCCTTCTTTACTGCATCCCTCGCTCCCTCGCTTTGTCGAATTAAAACTAAATTGCATCGCTATCAAATACTGTGGGTTTTATGTCTTCTCCTTCTAAACCGAGTAACGTTTCTATGGAAAATACAGGATTTTCTTTTGGGAGGTGAGTGCCTCCCTTCCGATGCACTATTCCTTCTTTACTGCATCCCTCGCTCTCTCACATTGACGAATTAGCACGGAAATTGCATCGCTATGAAATACTATGCGTTCTATGACTTCTCCTTCTAAATCGAGTAACGTTTCTATGGAAACGACCGGATTTTCTTTTGGGAGGCGAGTATCTCCTATGCGATGCACTATTCCTTCTTTACTGCATCCCTCGCTCCCTCGCTTTGTCGAGTTAAAACTGAAATTGCATCGTTATCAAATACTGTGGGTTTTATGTCTTCTCCTTCTAAACCGAGTAACGTTTCTATGGTAAATACAGGATTTTCTTTTGGGAGGTGAGTGTCTCCCTTCCGATGCACTATTCCTTCTTTACTGCATCCCTCGCTCCCTCACATTGACGAATTAACACGGAAATTGCATCGCTATGAAATACTATGCGTTCTATGACTTCTCCTTCTAAATCGAGTAACGTTTCTATGGAAACGACAGGATTTGCTTTTGGGAGGCGAGTATCTCCTATGCGATGCACTATTCCTTCTTTACTGCATCCCTCGCTCCCTCGCTTTGTCGAATTAAAACTAAATTGCATCGCTATCAAATACTGTGGGTTTTATGTCTTCTCCTTCTAAACCGAGTAACGTTTCTATGGAAAATACAGGATTTCCTTTTGGGAGGTGAGTGCCTCCCTTCCGATGCACTATTCCTTCTTTACTGCATCCCTCGCTCCCTCACATTGACGAATTAACACGGAAATTGCGCCGCTATGAAATGCTATGCGTTCTATGACTTCTCCTTCTAAATCGAGTAACGTTTCTATGGAAACGACAGGATTTGCTTTTGGGAGGCGAGTATCTCCTATGCGATGCACTATTCCTTCTTTACTGCATCCCTCGCTCCCTCGCTTTGTCGAATTAAAACTAAATTGCATCGTTATCAAATACTGTGGGTTTTATGTCTTCTCCTTCTAAACCGAGTAACGTTTCTATGGTAAATACAGGATTTTCTTTTGGGAGGTGAGTGTCTCCCTTCCGATGCACTATTCCTTCTTTACTGCATCCCTCGCTCCCTCACATTGACGAATTAACACGGAAATTGCGCCGCTATGAAATACTATGCGTTCTATGACTTCTCCTTCTAAATCGAGTAACGTTTCTATGGAAACGACAGGATTTGCTTTTGGGAGGCGAGTATCTCCTATGCGATGCACTATTCCTTCTTTACTGCATCCCTCGCTCCCTCGCTTTGTCGAATTAAAACTAAATTGCATCGTAATCAAATACTGTGGGTTTTATGTCTTCTCCTTCTAAAACGAGTAACGTTTCTATGGAAAATACAGGATTTTCTTTTGGGAGGTGAGTGCCTCCCTTCCGATGCACTATTCCTTCTTTACTGCATCCCTCGCTCCCTCACATTGACGAATTAACACGGAAATTGCGCCGCTATGAAATACTATGCGTTCTATGACTTCTCCTTCTAAATCGAGTAACGTTTCTATGGAAACGACAGGATTTGCTTTTGGGAGGCGAGTATCTCCTATGCGATGCACTATTCCTTCTTTACTGCATCCCTCGCTCCCTCGCTTTGTCGAGTTAAAACTGAAATTGCATCGCTATGAAATACTATGGGTTTTATGTCTTCTCCTTCTAAACCGAGTAACGTTTCTATTGAAAATACAGGATTTTCTTTTGGGAGGCGAGTGTCTCCCTTCCGATGCACTATATCTTCTTTACTGCATCCCTCGCTCTCTCACATTGACGAAATAACACGGAAATTGCGCCGCTATGAAATACTATACGTTCTATGACTGCTCCTTCTAAATCGAGTAACGTTTCTATGGAAACGACAGGATTTTCTTTTGGGAGTCGAGTATCACCTTGCCGATGCACTATTCTTTCTCTACTGCATCCGTCGCTCCCTCACATTGACGAATTAACACAGAAATTGCATCGCTATGAAATACTATGGTTTTTATGTCTTCTCCTTCTAAACCGAGTAACGTTTCTATGGAAAATACAGCAATTTCTTTTGGGAGGTGAGTGTCTCCCTTCCGATGTACTATTCCCTCTATACTGCATCCCTCGTTCCGTCACATTGACGAATTAACACGGAAATTGCGCCGCTATGAAATACTATGCGTTCTATGACTTCTCCTTCTAAACCGAGTAACGTTTCTACGGAAAATACAGGATTTTCTTTTGGGAGGTGAGTGTCTCCCTTCCGATGCACTATTCCTTCTTTACTGCATCCCTCGCTCCCTCACATTGACGAATTAACACGGAAATAGCGCCGCTATGAAATACTATGCGTCCTATGACTTCTCCTTCTAAATCGAGTAACGTTTCTATGGAAACGACAGGAATTTCTTTTGGGAGGCGAGTATCTCCTATGCGATGAACTATTCCTTCTTTACTGCATCCCTCGCTCCCTCGCTTTGTCGAGTTAAACCTGAAATTGCATCGCTATGAAATACTATGGGTTTTATGTCTTCTCCTTCTAAACCGAGTAACGTTTCTATGGAAAATACAGGATTTTCTTTTGGGAGGCGAGTGTCTCCCTTCCGATGCACTATTCCTTCTTTACTGCATCCCTCGCTCTCTCACATTGACGAATCAGCACGGAAATTGCATCGCTATGAAATACTATGCGTTCTATGACTTCTCCTTCTAAATCGAGTAACGTTTCTATGGAAACGACCGGATTTTCTTTTGGGAGGCGAGTATCTCCTATGCGAAGAACTATTCCTTCTTTACTGCATCCCTCGCTCCCTCGCTTTGTCGAGGTAAAACTGAAATTGCATCGCTATGAAATACTATGTGTTTTATGTCTTCTCCTTCTAAACCGAGTAACGTTTCTATGGAAAATACAGCATTTTCTTTTGGGAGGTGAGTGTCTCCCTTCCGATGCACTATTCTTTCTTTACTGCATCCCTCGCTCCCTCACATTGACGAATTAACACAGAAATTGGATCGCTATGAAATACTATGGTTTTTATGTCTTCTCCTTCTAAACTGAGTAACGTTTCTATGGAAAATACAGCATTTTCTTTTGGGAGGTGAGTGTCTCCCTTCCGATGCACTATGCCTTCTTTACCGCATCTCTCGCCCCCTCACATTGACGAATTAACACGGAAATTACGCCGCTATGAAATACTATGCGTTCTATGACTTCTCCTTCTAAATCGAGTAACGTTTCTATGGAAACGACAGGATTTTCTTTTGGGAGGCGAGTATCTCCTATGCGATGCACTATTCCTTCCTTACTGCATCCCTCGCTCCCTCGCTTTGTCGAATTAAAACTAAATTGCATCGCTATCAAATACTGTGGGTTTTATGTCTTCTCCTTCTAAACCGAGTAACGTTTCTATGGAAAATACAGGATTTTCTTTTGGGAGGTGAGTGCCTCCCTTCAGATGCACTATTCTTTCTTTACTGCATTCCTCGCTCCCTCACATTGACGAATTAACACGGAAATTGCGCCGCTATGAAATACTATGCGTTCTATGACTTCTCCTTCTAAATCGAGTAACGTTTCTATGGAAACGACAGGATTTTCTTTTGGGAGGCGTGTATCTCCTTTACGATGCACTATTCCTTCTTTACTGCATCCCTCGCTCCCTCGCTTTGTCGAATTAAAACTAAATTGCATCGCTATCAAATGCTGTGGGTTTTATGTCTTCTCCTTCTAAACCGAGTAACGTTTCTGTGGAAAATACAGGATTTTCTTTTGGGAGGTGAGTGCCTCCCTTCAGATGCACTATTCTTTCTTTACTGCATCCCTCGCTCCCTCACATTGACGAATTAACACGGAAATTGCGCCGCTTTGAAATACTATGCGTTCTATGACTTCTCCTTCTAAATCGAGTAACGTTTCTATGGAAACGACAGGATTTTCTTTTGGGAGGCGTGTATCTCCTTTACGATGCACTATTCCTTCTTTACTGCATCCCTCGCTCCCTCGCTTTGTCGAATTAAAACTAAATTGCATCGCTATCAAATACTGTGGGTTTTATGTCTTCTCCTTCTAAACCGAGTAACGTTTCTATGGAAAATACAGGATTTTCTTTTGGGAGGTGAGTGCCTCCCTTCCGATGCACTATTCCTTCTTTACTGCATCCCTCGCTCCCTCACATTGACGAATTAACACGGAAATTGCGCCGCTATGAAATACTATGCGTTCTATGACTTCTCCTTCTAAATCGAGTAACGTTTCTATGGAAACGACAGGATTTGCTTTTGGGAGGCGAGTATCTCCTATGCGATGCACTATTCCTTCTTTACTGCATCCCTCGCTCCCTCGCTTTGTCGAATTAAAACTAAATTGCATCGCTATCAAATACTGTGGGTTTTATGTCTTCTCCTTCTAAACCGAGTAACGTTTCTATGGAAAATACAGGATTTTCTTTTGGGAAGTGAGTGCCTCCCTTCCGATGCACTATTCCTTCTTTACTGCATCCCTCGCTCCCTCACATTGACGAATTAACACGGAAATTGCGCCGCTATGAAATACTATGCGTTCTATGACTTCTCCTTCTAAATCGAGTAACGTTTCTATGGAAACGACAGGATTTGCTTTTGGGAGGCGAGTATCTCCTATGCGATGCACTATTCCTTCTTTACTGCATCCCTCGCTCCCTCCGCTTTGTCGAATTAAAACTAAATTGCATCGCTATCAAATACTGTGGGTTTTATGTCTTCTCCTTCTAAACCGAGTAACGTTTCTATGGAAAATACAGGATTTTCTTTTGGGAGGTTAGTGCCTCCCTTCCGATGCACTGTTCCTTCTTTACTGCATCCCTCGCCCCCTCACATTGACGAATTAACACGGAAATTGCGCCGCTATGAAATACTATGCGTCCTATGACTTCTCCTTCTAAATCGAGTAACGTCTCTATGGAAACGACAGGATTTTCTTTTGGGAGGCGAGTATCTCCTATGCGATGCACTATTCCTTCTTTACTGCATCCCTCGCTCCCTCGCTTTGTCGAGTTAAAACTGAAATTGCATCGCTATGAAATACTATGGGTTTTATGTCTTCTCCTTCTAAACCGAGTAACGTTTCAATTGAAAATACAGGATTTTCTTTTGGGAGGCGAGTGTCTCCCTTCCGATGCACTATTCCTTCTTTACTGCATCCCTCGCTCTCTCACATTGACGAAATAACACGGAAATTGCGCCGCTATGAAATGCTATACGTTCTATGACTGCTCCTTCTAAATCGAGTAACGTTTCTATGGAAACGACAGGATTTTCTTTTGGGAGTCGAGTATCACCTTGCCGATGCACTATTCTTTCTTTACTGCATCCGTCGCTCCCTCACATTGACGGATTAACACAGAAATTGCATCGCTATGAAATACTATGGTTTTTATGTCTTCTCCTTCTAAACCGAGTAACGTTTCTATGGAAAATACAGCAATTTCTTTTGGGAGACGAGTGTCTCCCTTCCGATGCACTACGCCTTCTTTACTGCATCCCTCGCCCCCTCACATTGACGAATTAACACGGAAATTGCGCCGCTATGAATTACTATGCGTTCTATGACTTCTCCTTCTAAATCGAGTAACGTCTCTATGGAAACGACAGGATTTTCTTTTGGGAGGCGAGTATCTCCTATGCGATGCACTATTCCTTCTTTACTGCATCCCTCGCTCCCTCGCTTTGTCGAATTAAAACTGAAATTGCATCGCTGAGAAATACTATGTTTTTTATGTCTTCTTATTCTAAACCGAGTAACGTTTCTACGGAAAATACAGGATTTTCTTTTGGGAGGCGAGTGTCTCCCTTCCGATGTACTATTCCCTCTATACTGCATCCCTCGTTCCGTCACATTGACGAATTAACACGGAAATTGCGCCGCTATGAAATACTATGCGTTCTATGACTTCTCCTTCTAAACCGAGTAACGTTTCTACGGAAAATACAGGATTTTCTTTTGGGAGGTGAGTGTCTCCCTTCCGATGCACTATTCCTTTTTTACTGCATCCCTCGCTCCCTCACATTGACGAATTAACACGGAAATAGCGCCGCTATGAAATACTATGCGTCCTATGACTTCTCCTTCTAAATCGAGTAACGTTTCTATGGAAACGACAGGAATTTCTTTTGGGAGGCGAGTATCTCCTTTGCGATGAACTATTCCTTCTTTACTGCATCCCTCGCTCCCTCGCTTTGTCGAGTTAAAACTGAAATTGCATCGCTATGAAATACTATGGGTTTTATGACTTCTCCTTCTAAACCGAGTAACGTTTCTATGGAAAATACAGGATTTTCTTTTGGGAGGCGAGTGTCTCCCTTCCGATGCACTATTCCTTCTTTACTGCATCCCTCGCACTCTCACATTGACGAATTAGCACGGAAATTGCATCGCTATGAAATACTATGCGTCCTATGACTTCTCCTTCTAAATCGAGTAACGTTTCTATGGAAACGACCGGATTTTCTTTTGGGAGGCGAGTATCTCCTATGCGAAGAACTATTCCTTCTTTACTGCATCCCTCGCTCCCTCGCTTTGTCGAGGTAAAACTGAAATTGCATCGCTATGAAATACTATGGGTTTTATGTCTTCTCCTTCTAAACCGAGTAACGTTTCAATTGAAAATACAGGATTTTCTTTTGGGAGGCGAGTGTCTCCCTTCCGATGCACTGTTCCTTCTTTACTGCATCCCTCGCTCCCTCAGATTGACGAATTAACACGGAAATTGCGCCGCTATGAAATACTATGCGTTCTATGACTTCTCCTTCTAAATCGAGTAACGTTTCTATGGAAACGACAGGATTTTCGTTTGGGAGGCGTGTATCTCCTTTACGATGCACTATTCCTTCTTTACTGCATCCCTCGCTCCCTCGCTTTGTCGAATTAAAACTAAATTGCATCGCTATCAAATGCTGTGGGTTTTATGTCTTCTCCTTCTAAACCGAGTAACGTTTCTGTGGAAAATACAGGATTTTCTTTTGGGAGGTGAGTGCCTCCCTTCAGATGCACTATTCTTTCTTTACTGCATCCCTCGCTCCCTCACATTGACGAATTAACACGGAAATTGCGCCGCTATGAAATACTATGCGTTCTATGACTTCTCCTTCTAAATCGAGTAACGTTTCTATGGAAACGACAGGATTTTCTTTTGGGAGGCGTGTATCTCCTTTACGATGCACTATTCCTTCTTTACTGCATCCCTCGCTCCCTCGCTTTGTCGAATTAAAACTAAATTGCATCGCTATCAAATACTGTGGGTTTTATGTCTTCTCCTTCTAAACCGAGTAACGTTTCTATGGAAAATACAGGATTTCCTTTTGGGAGGTGAGTGCCTCCCTTCCGATGCACTATTCCTTCTTTACTGCATCCCTCGCTCCCTCACATTGACGAATTAACACGGAAATTGCGCCGCTATGAAATACTATGCGTTCTATGACTTCTCCTTCTAAATCGAGTAACGTTTCTATGGAAACGACAGGATTTGCTTTTGGGAGACGAGTATCTCCTATGCGATGCACTATTCCTTCTTTACTGCATCCCTCGCTCCCTCGCTTTGTCGAATTAAAACTAAATTGCATCGCTATCAAATACTGTGGGTTTTATGTCTTCTCCTTCTAAACCGAGTAACGTTTCTATGGAAAATACAGGATTTCCTTTTGGGAGGTGAGTGCCTCCCTTCCGATGCACTATTCCTTCTTTACTGCATCCCTCGCTCCCTCACATTGACGAATTAACACGGAAATTGCGCCGCTATGAAATACTATGCGTTCTATGACTTCTCCTTCTAAATCGAGTAACGTTTCTATGGAAACGACAGGATTTGCTTTTGGGAGGCGAGTATCTCCTATGCGATGCACTATTCCTTCTTTACTGCATCCCTCGCTCCCTCGCTTTGTCGAATTAAAACTAAATTGCATCGCTATCAAATACTGTGGGTTTTATGTCTTCTCCTTCTAAACCGAGTAACGTTTCTATGGAAAATACAGGATTTCCTTTTGGGAGGTGAGTGCCTCCCTTCCGATGCACTATTCCTTCTTTACTGCATCCCTCGCTCCCTCACATTGACGAATTAACACGGAAATTGCGCCGCTATGAAATACTATGCGTTCTATGACTTCTCCTTCTAAATCGAGTAACGTTTCTATGGAAACGACAGGATTTGCTTTTGGGAGACGAGTATTTCCAATGCGATGCACTATTCCTTCTTTACTGCATCCCTCGCTCCCTCGCTTTGTCGAATTAAAACTAAATTGCATCGCTATCAAATACTGTGGGTTTTATGTCTTCTCCTTCTAAACCGAGTAACGTTTCTATGGAAAATACAGGATTTCCTTTTGGGAGGTGAGTGCCTCCCTTCCGATGCACTATTCCTTCTTTACTGCATCCCTCGCTCCCTCACATTGACGAATTAACACGGAAATTGCGCCGCTATGAAATACTATGCGTTCTATGACTTCTCCTTCTAAATCGAGTAACGTTTCTATGGGAACGACAGGATTTGCTTTTGGGAGGCGAGTATCTCCTATGCGATGCACTATTCCTTCTTTACTGCATCCCTCGCTCCCTCGCTTTGTCGAATTAAAACTAAATTGCATCGCTATCAAATACTGTGGGTTTCATGTCTTCTCCTTCTAAACCGAGTAACGTTTCTATGGAAAATACAGGATTTCCTTTTGGGAGGTGAGTGCCTCCCTTCCGATGCCCTATTCCTTCTTTACTGCATCCCTCGCTCCCTCACATTGACGAATTAACACGGAAATTGCGCCGCTATGAAATACTATGCGTTCTATGACTTCTCCTTCTAAATCGAGTAACGTTTCTATGGAAACGACAGGATTTGCTTTTGGGAGGCGAGTATCTCCTATGCGATGCACTATTCCTTCTTTACTGCATCCCTCGCTCCCTCGCTTTGTCGAATTAAAACTAAATTGCATCGTTATCAAACACTGTGGGTTTTATGTCTTCTCCTTCTAAAACGAGTAACGTTTCTATGGAAAATACAGGATTTTCCTTTGGGAGGTGAGTGCCTCCCTTCCGATGAACTATTCCTTCTTTACTGCATCCCTCGCTCCCTCACATTGACGAATTAACACGGAAATTGCGCCGCTATGAAATACTATGCGTTCTATGACTTCTCCTTCTAAATCGAGTAACGTTTCTATGGAAACGACAGGATTTGCTTTTGGGAGGCGAGTATCTCCAATGCGATGCACTATTCCTTCTTTACTGCATCCCTCGCTCCCTCGCTTTGTCGAATTAAAACTAAATTGCATCGCTATCAAATACTGTGGGTTTTATGTCTTCTCCTTCTAAACCGAGTAACGTTTCTATGGAAAATACAGGATTTTCTTTTGGGAGGTGAGTGCCTCCCTTCCGATGCACTATTCCTTCTTTACTGCATCCCTCGCTCCCTCACATTGACGAATTAACACGGAAATTGCGCCGCTATGAAATACTATGCCTTCTACGACTTCTCCTTCTAAATCGAGTAACGTTTCTATGGAAACGACAGGATTTGCTTTTGGGAGGCGAGTATCTCCTATGCGATGCACTATTCCTTCTTTACTGCATCCCTCGCTCCCTCGCTTGTCGAATTAAAACTAAATTGCATCGTTATCAAATACTGTGGGTTTTATGTCTTCTCCTTCTAAACCGAGTAACGTTTCTATGGAAAATACAGGATTTTCTTTTGGGAGGTGAGTGCCCTCCCTTCCGATGCACTATTCCTTCTTTACTGCATCCCTCGCTCCCTCACATTGACGAATTAACACGGAAATTGCGCCGCTATGAAATACTATGCGTTCTATGACTTCTCCTTCTAAATCGAGTAACGTTTCTATGGAAACGACAGGATTTGCTTTTGGAGGGCGAGTATCTCCTATGCGATGCACTATTCCTTCTTTACTGCATCCCTCGCTCCCTCGCTTTGTCGAATTAAAACTAAATTGCATTGCTATCAAATACTGTGGGTTTTATGTCTTCTCCTTCTAAACCGAGTAACGTTTCTATGGAAAATACGGGATTTTCTTTTGGGAGGTGAGTGCCTCCCTTCCGATGCACTATTCCTTCTTTACTGCATCCCTCGCTCCCTCACATTGACGAATTAACACGGAAATTGCGCCGCTATGAAATACTATGCGTTCTATGACTTCTCCTTCTAAATCGAGTAACGTTTCTATGGAAACGACAGGATTTGCTTTTGGGAGGCGAGTATCTCCTATGCGATGCACTATTCCTTCTTTACTGCATCCCTCGCTCCCTTGCTTTGTCGAATTGAAACTAAATTGCATCGTTATCAAATACTGTGGGTTTTATGTCTTCTCCTTCTAAACCGAGTAACGTTTCTATGGAAAATACAGGATTTTCTTTTGGGAGGTTAGTGTCTCCCTTCCGATGCACTATTCCTTCTTTACTGCATCCCTCGCTCCCTCACATTGACGAATTAACACAGAAATTGCGCCGCTATGAAATACTATGCGTTCTATGACTTCTCCTTCTAAATCGAGTAACGTTTCTATGGAAACGACAGGATTTTCTTTTGGGAGGCGTGTATCTCCTTTACGATGCACTATTCCTTCTTTACTGCATCCCTCGCTCCCTCGCTTTGTCGAATTAAAACTAAATTGCATCGCTATCAAATACTGTGGGTTTTATGTCTTCTCCTTCTAAACCGAGTAACGTTTCTATGGAAAATACAGGATTTCCTTTTGGGAGGTGAGTGCCTCCCTTCCGATGCACTATTCCTTCTTTACTGCATCCCTCGCTCCCTCACATTGACGAATTAACACGGAAATTGCGCCGCTATGAAATACTATGCGTTCTATGACTTCTCCTTCTAAATCGAGTAACGTTTCTATGGAAACGACAGGATTTGCTTTTGGGAGGCGAGTATCTCCTATGCGATGCACTATTCCTTCTTTACTGCATCCCTCGCTCCCTCGCTTTGTCGAATTAAAACTAAATTGCATCGTTATCAAATACTGTGGGTTTTATGTCTTCTCCTTCTAAACCGAGTAACGTTTCTATGGAAAATACAGGATTTTCTTTTGGGAGGTGAGTGTCTCCCTTCCGATGCACTATTCGTTCTTTACTGCATCCCTCGCTCCCTCACATTGACGAATTAACACGGAAATTGCGCCGCTATGAAATACTATGCGTTCTATGACTTCTCCTTCTAAATCGAGTAACGTTTCTATGGAAACGACAGGATTTGCTTTTGGGAGGCGAGTATCTCCTATGCGATGCACTATTCCTTCTTTACTGCATCCCTCGCTCCCTCGCTTTGTCGAATTAAAACTAAATTGCATCGCTATCAAATACTGTGGGTTTTATGTCTTCTCCTTCTAAACCGAGTAACGTTTCTATGGAAAATACAGGATTTTCTTTTGGGAGGTGAGTGCCTCCCTTCCGATGCACTATTCCTTCTTTACTGCATCCCTCGCTCCCTCACATTGACGAATTAACACGGAAATTGCGCCGCTATGAAATACTATGCGTTCTATGACTTCTCCTTCTAAATCGAGTAACGTTTCTATGGAAACGACAGGATTTGCTTTTGGGAGGCGAGTATCTCCTATGCGATGCACTATTCCTTCTTTACTGCATCCCTCGCTCCCTCGCTTTGTCGAATTAAAACTAAATTGCATCGTTATCAAATACTGTGGGTTTTATGTCTTCTCCTTCTAAACCGAGTAACGTTTCTATGGAAAATACAGGATTTTCTTTTGGGAGGTGAGTGTCTCCCTTCCGATGCACTATTCGTTCTTTACTGCATCCCTCGCTCCCTCACATTGACGAATTAACACGGAAATTGCGCCGCTATGAAATACTATGCGTTCTATGACTTCTCCTTCTAAATCGAGTAACGTTTCTATGGAAACGACAGGATTTGCTTTTGGGAGGCGAGTATCTCCTATGCGATGCACTATTCCTTCTTTACTGCATCCCTCGCTCCCTCGCTTTGTCGAATTAAAACTAAATTGCATCGCTATCAAATACTGTGGGTTTTATGTCTTCTCCTTCTAAACCGAGTAACGTTTCTATGGAAAATACAGGATTTCCTTTTGGGAGGTGAGTGCCTCCCTTCCGATGCACTATTCCTTCTTTACTGCATCCCTCGCTCCCTCACATTGACGAATTAACACGGAAATTGCGCCGCTATGAAATACTATGCGTTCTATGACTTCTCCTTCTAAATCGAGTAACGTTTCTATGGAAACGACAGGATTTGCTTTTGGGAGGCGAGTATCTCCTATGCGATGCACTATTCCTTCTTTACTGCATCCCTCGCTCCCTCGCTTTGTCGAATTAAAACTAAATTGCATCGTTATCAAATACTGTGGGTTTTATGTCTTCTCCTTCTAAACCGAGTAACGTTTCTATGGAAAACACAGGATTTTCTTTTGGGAGGTGAGTGTCTCCCTTCCGATGCACTATTCGTTCTTTACTGCATCCCTCGCTCCCTCACATTGACGAATTAACACGGAAATTGCGCCGCTATGAAATACTATGCGTTCTATGACTTCTCCTTCTAAATCGAGTAACGTTTCTATGGAAACGACAGGATTTGCTTTTGGGAGGCGAGTATCTCCTATGCGATGCACTATTCCTTCTTTACTGCAATCCCTCGCTCCCTCGCTTTGTCGAATTAAAACTAAATTGCATCGCTATCAAATACTGTGGGTTTTATGTCTTCTCCTTCTAAACCGAGTAACGTTTCTATGGAAAATACAGGATTTTCTTTTGGGAGGTGAGTGCCTCCCTTCCGATGCACTATTCCTTCTTTACTGCATCCCTCGCTCCCTCACATTGACGAATTAACACGGAAATTGCGCCGCTATGAAATACTATGCGTTCTATGACTTCTCCTTCTAAATCGAGTAACGTTTCTATGGAAACGACAGGATTTGCTTTTGGGAGGCGAGTATCTCCTATGCGATGCACTATTCCTTCTTTACTGCATCCCTCGCTCCCTCGCTTTGTCGAATTAAAAATAAATTGCATCGTTATCAAATACTGTGGGTTTTATGTCTTCTCCTTCTAAACCGAGTAACGTTTCTATGGAAAATACAGGATTTTCTTTTGGGAGGTGAGTGTCTCCCTTCCGATGCACTATTCGTTCTTTACTGCATCCCTCGCTCCCTCACATTGACGAATTAACACGGAAATTGCGCCGCTATGAAATACTATGCGTTCTATGACTTCTCCTTCTAAATCGAGTAACGTTTCTATGGAAACGACAGGATTTGCTTTTGGGAGGCGAGTATCTCCTATGCGATGCACTATTCCTTCTTTACTGCATCCCTCGCTCCCTCGCTTTGTCGAATTAAAACTAAATTGCATCGCTATCAAATACTGTGGGTTTTATGTCTTCTCCTTCTAAACCGAGTAACGTTTCTATGGAAAATACAGGATTTTCTTTTGGGAGGTGAGTGCCTCCCTTCCGATGCACTATTCCTTCTTTACTGCATCCCTCGCTCCCCACATTGACGAATTAACACGGAAATTGCGCCGCTATGAAATACTATGCGTTCTATGACTTCTCATTCTAAATCGAGTAACGTTTCTATGGAAACGACAGGATTTGCTTTTGGGAGGCGAGTATCTCCTATGCGATGCACTATTCCTTCTTTACTGCATCCCTCGCTCCCTCGCTTTGTCGAATTAAAACTAAATTGCATCGTTATCAAATACTGTGGGTTTTTATGTCTTCTCCTTCTAAACCGAGTAACGTTTCTATGGAAAATACAGGATTTTCTTTTGGGAGGTGAGTGTCTCCCTTCCGATGCACTATTCGTTCTTTACTGCATCCCTCGCTCCCTCACATTGACGAATTAACACGGAAATTGCGCCGCTATGAAATACTATGCCTTCTATGACTTCTCCTTCTAAATCGAGTAACGTTTTCTATGGAAACGACAGGATTTGCTTTTGGGAGGCGAGTATCTCCTATGCGATGCACTATTCCTTCTTTACTGCATCCCTCGCTCCCTCGCTTTGTCGAATTAAAACTAAATTGCATCGTT